>NC_088373.1:25853887-25861387 GCF_034508935.2 Berghia stephanieae | reverse complement strand
AAAACAAAACAAAACAAACAAACCCACACAAACCTAGAGCTGTTTATATAATGTAATATCAACTAAATCAGAGATCAGGAGAGTTGAAAGTTTTACATATTTGGGATACATTATTACATCTGATAATAATAATATAATAATAATAATAATAATAATAATAATAATAATAGTAATAATAATAATAATAATAATAATAATAATAATAATAATAATAATAGTAATAATAATAATAATAATAATAATAGTAATAATAATAATAATAATAATAATAATAATAATAATAATAATAATAATAATAATAATAATAATAATAATAATAATAATAACAATAATAATAATAATAATAATAATAATATAATAATAATAATAATAATAATAATAATAATATAATAACAATAATAGATAATAATAATAATAATAATAATAATAATAATAATAATAATAATAATAATAATAATAATAATAATAATAATAATAATAATAATAATAATAATAATAATAATAATAATAGTAATAATAATAATAATAATAATAATAATAATAATAATAATAATAATAATGATAATAATAATAATAATAATCATAATAATAATAATAATAATAATAATAATAGATGATAATTATAGATAATAATAAATATATAATAATATAATAATAATAATAATAATAATAATAATAATAATAATAATAATAATAATAATAATAATAATAATAATAATAATATAATAATCACCCAATCAGCCCCCACAACATCACGCCTAAAATTTCGCAAACCGTTCTACAAATCCAAAAAAGAACATTTCGACCTCTCTGATAGCTGGAAAACTGAATGGGAGAAAAACAAACCAAAAAACAGTGATCTAATCGAAGACCCTACAGCAACACCACTCCCAGGTTTCTACACACTAAACAGAAAACAGTGGTCCTCCTGTAACAGACTACGATCTAAACACGGTAGAACAGCATCTAATCTCCACAAATGGGGCTATATAACAACACAACATGCCAAGCCTGTAACGCTCCAAATCAGGACATCGACCATGTGGTACTTCACTATCCATCAACATCCATAGAGGGCGGCTATCCTGCTATCCACAAAGCTGATGACGACTACATCAAATGGCTGAATGAGTCACACTTGGAGGTGTGAAGACCATACGACACTACTACTACTACTACCAGACTATAAACGTTCATGGTTACACAGTGTTTGTGTGTTGGTCCTTTAAACTTCCGGATGGCAATGTTGTGAACTCCTTGGCCAAGCGCATTCTATCTATACCAAAAAGTTTGGAGAAAAAACTCATCCTGCACACAAGAATCGATCTAAATTCCCCTCATCTTGGCAAAGAACTCTCAAACCTGAGATTTCGCGAACTCTTCCTTAAAGTCCCTGATTTGTGAGTTTTTATCAAGATGACGGTCATTTAATTTAAGAAGTACTAGTTTTTTGACCGTCTTTTTTAATGAATGTTTTTTTTTCTGGAGCTCGACAATGGACTACTTTTAGTTTATAAAGGAGTTCTAACAGTCAAATGTTTAGCTTTATTGAAGTTTATATAATTATATATTATTATTACTATTATTATTATTATTATTATTATTATTATTATTATATTATTATTATTATTATTATTATTATTATTATTATTATTATATTATTATTATTATTATTATTATTATTATTATTATTATTATTATTATTTACCGTACCCTTTTCTTTTTTTTACAAAACCAAACTGCTCATTACTTATCTCTCTTTTCATAAGTATTCTTAATATATTGTTTGTGGCCTGGCTCAAGAGGCGGATTGTTCTGTGTTGGTCACAGTTCCTTGTTTTTTGGGTATCGTAATGAATACTCATTGTCTTAAGACATTAGGCAATTCACCCTTTTCATATAAGACATTAAAGGCTTTTGTCAGAATGTCGATTCCCAGATCGTCGAGGGCGTCAATCAATTCTATTGAGAAACTATCTTGGCCTACCGCTTTCCCCTTTTTCCATCTCTTTACAAGCAGCTTCTACTTCTTCTCGCATAATCTGGGGACCCGTGTTCTCAGTAGATATTTCTTTATCCAAGCTCGTCCCTCTTTTTTCATCCGCGTATAGATTTTTTATGTATACTGCCCAACGTTCCAAACTTTCGATGTTGTCGATTAGTATATTACCGTTTCTTGCCATGGCTGGTCCGTTTTCCACTTAGATCTTGTATTGACTGGTAGAATTGTTTTGTGTTAGAGTGAATTAGTCTTTCAATTCTGTGACATTCATGTTCAATATAATCTTCCTTTGCTCTCTTCCACTCAAGTTTTATAATCTTATTAGCTTCTTTATATTCATTGCTGTTGCGTTCTAGTTTTCGTCATTCATTCATCAGTTTCAAGATCTTGTCATCCATCCACTTATGTTTGGTTCGTGTTTTTTCACAGATGGAATAGTTTCTCTTGTAGATTCTGTGATGCAGTTCGATACTTGATTCCAGTACTCATCTATGTGTATATCTGAGGTCAAGTTTTCACTTTTTTCTTTCACGCATTCTTTGTAATCATTTTTTATTTGATGGGTAATTCTCAATAGATCTAATTGCAGTTTCGGTTCCACTTTCTTTTTCTTTATTTGTTTAAGTTTTATTTTTAGCGTGGCCTTGACAGGTCCGTAGTCACTATTACAGCCTGCGCTTGGAATAGTTTTTGCGTTGCGTACGATATTTCTGAATCGATGTTGGACCAGAATAAAGTCTATCAAATTCTTATAAAGGCCACATGGGCTTATCCATGTCCACTTCTTTCAATCGTGATTTTTAAACCATGTATTGACAATAGTAAGGTTTTCCAATCTGCACCAGTCGACAAGTCAAGGGTGTGGTAAATGCAATCTTTACATTGAAAACGTATATATATATATATATATATATATATATATATATATATATATATATATAATATATATATATATATATATATATATATATAATATATATATATAATATATATATTATATAATTATATATATATATATATATATATATATATATATATATATATCCAGTTATTGTTTTTCTATCTACCTATTTATCTATCTATCCATCTATATATATATATATATATATATATATATATATATATATATATATATATTCATCTATCGATCTGGGGTATGTATACCGTGTCTATCTTTTATCCTTTAGTTAATCTATCTCTCTGTCTTTCTATTTATCTCTTTGTCTATCTGATCATCAATTTTATATCTGGAATTACCCACAGCAATGTCAATGGCATTGTAGTACACGACTACCATGACGAATAAAAATACTCAAAATCACCTCATTTTTGTGATTTTTCAGAAATGGTATCTCCTTGTGCAGTTAAGTGATCACGTGGTATGACATTCGCCTTCGCCGTTAACAGTTTTGTCCCTGTCAGACGACTCACCTTCACGCCTGCTCGGACAAATATAGTTGGATGTTTATAGACAATACCGTGAATGATATCGACCTCTCTCTCTCTCTCTCTCTCGTTCTCTCTCTCTCTTTATCGTTCTCTCTCTCTCTCTCTCTCTCTAGTTTTCTCTCTCTTTCTCGTTCTCTCTCTCGTTCTCTCTCTCTCTCTCTAGTTTTCTCTCTCTCGTTCTCTCTCTCTCGCTCTCTCACTCTCTTTCTCTCTCGTTCTCTCAGATGGTTGTTATTTGTTTTCATACTGTCAAATGTTTGATTAGTCATCACAAGATTACAGTCGATGGAAAGTATAGAAGTTAAAAAAAAAACAAACAAAAGAAACAACAAAAAACTCATTGTTCTATTGCTTAAGGACAAAATAAATAAATAAATAAACTTAAGAAATTAATCCCAGAAAACTAAAACGATAATATGATAGCGAGAATCAGATAGAGCGAGGGAGAGAGAGAGAGAGAGAGAGAGAGAGGAGAGAGAGAGAGAGAGAGAGAGAGAGAGGTCGATATCATTCACGCTATTGTCTATAATCCTCCAACGATACAGGTGTGAAGGTGTCTCCATGTTTTGATTTGTCAAAAATATATTGAGCTTTGAGCTTTGAGCTTTTTTATAGAGCGCAATATCCACTAAAATTGCTCAAAGCGTGTTACAAGTAGTCCCTGGCCAACAGCAAAACTTAACATTTAGGTGGGGACACGATTCCTGTTAAGCGATAATACAATTATTTCTCGGACACAGACGACGCTGTTAACGGCCAGGAACTCATTTCAAACACCTGAGTACGACGAGAGAATGTGAGTAAAGAGCTTTTTCCAAGGACTCAACTATGCACCGAGGGAGGCTCGAAACCAGGACCTTGCGATCCGAAAGCGAGTGTCATGCCACAAGAGCACATAGCCGCACTGGTTGATTGATGGTTCCTCTTTGACCCCATCTTGCTATGCCTATCGAGCTAATGACACGATGCCTATTGAACTATTTTCTTATAGTATGGGCCTTCAGTTCTCAATCAATTTACAGGGCCAGTTACTTTTTTAAAATTAAATTACGTCTGTTATAGTATATTTGATTAAAACTAGTCAAAAAAAACATTAAAATTGCTTTATTTTTTACTTGAAAATTTAAAATAACGCATTTTGTGGCCCTGAAATTAACTGCTGACGTAAACCCATAGCCACTTTACGTGCTTGCCTATAACCAGAAGTAAACAGCCACAGATCGTGAGGATCACCGTGGTGGTGGTAGTAAAACACAGGTATTTGAAGAAAGACTGTATCATCATTGAGAAATTTCTAAATTTGACCAAGCTACATTAAATTTATGCAATTCTCTTTGACATAACCATAAACTAATTCTCAAAAGTTTTCCAAATCAAAGCAGTTAGAACTCACATTTTTTTAAACAAGTATCATCAGGTTTTGCGATGTAATTCTTTTATCAGATTGTTAAAATGGGCCTGGTCTATTTGTGTGTATGACATGGACTATGAGTATGTCCGGCCTTATAATACAGGAAATACATAGTCGAGGGACGATGCAGGGTAAATGGCAGGAAATATTCTGATTGGTTAATGCTTAGTAAACGGGCGTACCGTCAATTGATATCGGAAGATAACATAGACGTAACCAGTGTGAAACGACGTGGTAGAAAATCATCCTAGACAACTTTGATCTGGATATCATCTAAAGATGAATGGGGCTGGATGAGCGCATACATGTAGTATACAAAGGAATGGACGTCTGATAATCCGGGTCGAAAAGAGCCAGTGGGTTTTGGACAGATGGCCAGTGTTATACATGCATGGTGAACATTCTTGATTTTTAGAAGGATGCTACTGTCATCTAGGTTGGGATCCAGTAATAAGTAATACTTGACAAAGGGTAAAATAACATGATGACTTAGTCCCCTTAGGTGACAGTAGTAACAACCCAGTCACAGTAGTCCTCAATTATATGATATATACGATGAAAGCAATGGATATACAAGGTTGTTTCCCATACTTCATTGCACTTGGTATAACCTTAATTTTTCTTCTGGGCATCTATCTGTAATCTAGAAACTATCCCTGTGAGGTCAACGTAGAGGTGTTTGGAACCTTTGAGGGTTTTTTTTTTCTGAAAGCAACCAACTCAATTGTCATGGACAACCATTTGGTGGTCCATGATCACTTCAAAGCGACAACTTTGGCAACAAAATAAGCTTACATGATTCCATCACTTCACTCAGTCAACATATCACATTTTGAGAACAAAAAGTCGAAGTGTACACCTTAGTAAAAAGAAACGAACCAGAAACACTTTTCAACACGGAATGTTTAATAGGGAGTTTGTATACGACTTTTCACATCTCACAAAGTCTGAGGTTCGAACCCCACCCGTGGTTGAATGATGTTTTGGGGATTTGTTCTTGTATTTCAATTTTAGAATTGTCAGGCAATCCCCGTGACACTCAGCTGCGTGGAAGTTGTGTGGCGTACTTATCGGTAACCCCGATGAAGAAAGAATATTTCGGATAGCGCTGAACTATATCTGTGATGAGGACAGGAGAGACATTGTAAGACAGTTGGTCGAGCTCCCGTGTGTGAGGGACGGCACTTTTTTCAACGTTATAAATGCTGAAATTGCACCATGTGAAGAGGTGAGAAAGACCATTCTAAAAAAACAACTTATTTAGTTCTTTATCTTACAACCGATGACTGCTCCTTAATTTCTTAAATGAGTACTTTCCAACTATTACAGTTAACTCAATGGAATCGAGCTCATTTGGGCCCAAATACAATGAAACGTCGGAGGGAAACGGGGGAGTGGGGGGGGGGGGGGTTTAAAGGAGGAACGCCAAATTTAAACTCATAGACAGGCAATAGTGATTTAAATAGGGAAGACTGGCGAATGCAGGATCCCACGTTAGAAACTGGATCAAATTCACATTTCAATGATAGAGGGGGTGTCATGAGATCATCCTCATCATCAGAATGTTTTTCTTTTAGGGAGTAGTATTAGTAGTATTAGTAGTGGTAGTAGTAGTAGTAGTAGTAGTAGTAGTTTGTTAGTAGTAGTAGTAGTAGTAGTAGTAGTAGTTGCAGTAGTAGTAGAAGTAGTAGTAGTAGTAGTAATGTAGTAGTAGTAGTATAGTAGTAGTAGTAGTAGTAGTAGTAGTCGTGGTGGTGGTGGTGGTAGTAGTAGTAGTAGTAGTAGTAGTAGTAGTAGTAGTAGTAGTAGTAGTTTTAGTAGTTATAGTAGTAGTAGTAGTAGTAGTAGTATTGTAGTGTTCGTGGTGGTGGTGGTAGTAGTAGTAGTAGTAGTAGTAGTAGTAGTAGTATGTAGTAGTTTGTAGTAGTTGCAGTAGTAGTAGTAGTATAGTAGTAGTAGTAGTTGTAGTAGTAGTAGTAGTAGTATTAGTAGTAGTAGTGTAGTAGTAGTAGTAGTAGTTATAGTAGTAGTAGTAGTAGTAGTAGTAGTAGTAGTAGTAGTAGTAGTAGTAAAATAGTAGTAGTAGTAGTAGTAGTAGTAGTCGTGGTGGTGGTAGTAGTAGTAGTAGTAGTGTAGTAGTAGTAGTGTAGTAGTATAGTAGTATATTTGTAGTAGTAGTTTAAAAGTCGTGGTCGTGGTAGTAGTAGTAGTAGCAGTAGTAGTGTATAGTGTAGTAGTAAAGTAGTAGTAAGTAATATAGTAGTTAGTAGTGCAGCAGCAGCAGTAGTGTAGTAGTAGTAGTAGTAGTAGTAGTGTAGTAGTAGTCGTGGTGGTGGGTAGTAAAAACACAGGTATTGAAGAAAGACTGTATCATAATTGAGAAATTTCTAAAATTTGTACCAAAACTACATTAAATTTTATGCAATTCTCTTTGACATAATCAAAACTAATTCTCAAAAGTTTTCCAAATCAAAGCATTTAGAAGCGGATAAATTATTCATTTCTGCTTGTATTCATCAGCATTGTGTATTGATAGTAAGACATGTAGATGTCTGATATATTGCCCTTCGTTCATTTCATATTCAGATAATCATATGGATATGCTATAAGCATCAGTTACCAAAATATTTGTTTAAAA
>NC_088373.1:25838665-25843665 GCF_034508935.2 Berghia stephanieae | reverse complement strand
GACCCACATAATGAAAAGTGTTCACAGCTTTTGAAATATCTAACATCACGATTGGTCAGTTTGTTCAGTTTGACACATGTGTATGTTTACAACTTTCATAAATAAAGCAGCGTGTTTATATTGCTGAAGAAATATCCAATCGTTGGACAGCAACAAATCGTGTGATTGATGACTTGGTTGGACGAAAACAGGAATATAGATCGCTCCCATTAGATCACCTCTAAGTCTTCTGTACTTTAAAGAAGGAAGTGAAAAGCGTTCCGATCTTTTCTTATAAGACAGATAATACAATTCAGCGACAGACTTAATGGCCATCCTTTGGACGGTCCCCAAGGCCGTGGACTGTCTTTTATACACCGGGATCCATTTGCTATAGGCTTCAACTGTCGTTACGTCACTTTCCTCGTAATGAGGCATAGTAACTTAGCAACTGGTTCTAAACTATCGGAACAACGACGGCCGCCCTTATGAAATACTTCTCTGACGAGCATAAAAGTGTATCCAGAGAAGAAAAGCATTATAAATCTGATCATATTTTGACTTTTATACATTCTGATCACATGATACGTGGAAAAAGTTCTAGCCAGCATGAAGAATAAAAGTACCGATTTACTTTGATCAGAACCAATCTACTGGTTGCTGGGCGGACGTGACATCAGATTATTGAATCCAATTGGCATTCTACTCCACTAATAAAAAGAAAGTTAGACGCGACATGTCTTAACGGGAAGGACTTCCGTAGTTTCACAGAGGGGATCGTTTTTATCATCATCAGGGGGAGACCCCCCGAACCTCACTTATTTATGGTGGGAACCTTCCCCCCCCCCCCTCCCTTCACCCTTAACTAGAGATACTAATAACCCGATGAAACATAAAGTTTGCCATCGCTTGCAATATCGAAACCGATGGGAGACACAGTACAATCAGTAACAATGGAGTCGGCCTGAGTCGTAAAAGACAACCGACTCAGCAAATGGGCATGATCTATATTACCTTTCCATGTGCTCGAGGTCATTGGTCACATTGCAAAATGTGCTCAAAATGACCTAAATAGTGAAAAGTTTTCACAGATTTTGAAATATCTTGAATCACGATTGGTCATTTTGTTCAGCTTGACACATGAGTATGTGTACAATTTTCATAAACAAAACAGCGTGTTTACATTTGTTAAGAAGCATCCAATCGTTGGACATCAACAAGTCATGTGATTGATGACTTGGTTGGACGAAAACATGAATATAGATCGTGCCCATTGTTTTTGAAATTAGAAAAATCACACCATTTATAAAAATGGAACTTATCTTAAATAACTAGTAATATTTATTAGACATTGTATCTACTTGAAAGTCTATAATGGCTAAAAGATTAAGTAATAATTATAATAAAAGTGCTGTGAAACTACGGAAGTTCTCCCCATCTGAAAACCATGATAATAATGAAAACTCGACTCGTCGTTCAAGTGTCTTACTTACTCATGGTTACTTATGGATTGTTTCCAGCACAGGTCCTTGCAGGTCCTCTTCGCCAGACTCTAATTCTTCATCGTCTTTGTGTTTTAATTTTCTTCCGGTTTTACTATCTAAAGCGCTTTTATAATTAATTGCACAAAACATTTTGGTCAGACCAAAAGTTGTCTCGTCTTCTTTTGTAGTTATTTATCTAGGCTTTTTGCATTCACAACAGAATCTGGTAAACTGTTCCATATTTTCATTGTTTTCACAGTAAAACTGTGTTTGATTATTCACATCCAATCTTGGTCTTTGTGTGAGCAGTTGCATTTTGTTATCTCTGGTATCTTTTCTTATTGTGAAATCATATTTTGTCTTGGTCGAGGTCAATTTGTCTATTTATTAATTAACGTATATCTACTAATTTAATTCAATAGTCTGATGTCAAGTCGCCCAGCAACGGCGACCATCGTGGTTCTAAACAAAGAAAATCTGTACTTTTTATTCTTCATGCTGGCTAGAACTATTCATATGTCTTGTGATCAGAATGTGTAAAAGTCAAAATATGATCAGATTTATAATAGGGGTTTGTTTTGTTTTTTTTTTCTGCCTCTGGATACACTTTTTTGATCGTCGGAGAAATATTTCAAAAGGGCGTCGGCCATTGTTCCGATGGTTTAGAGCCAGTTACTGTCATTACGAGGGAAGTGACGTTACGACTGTTGAAGCGTATTCTAATAGGGAAGATCTTTATTATTATTCCATGTGTTACAGTCTGTGTTCACATTACAAAGTGTGTTCAAAATGACCTAATTAATAAAACGTGTTAACAGTTTTACTCTAATGCTTTAGATGACCTATAGATAGTATGCGCTTGGCTAAGAAGTTCACAACATTGCCATCCGGAAGTATAATGGACAACACACACAACTGTGTGTAACCATGAACGTTTATAGTCTGGTTAATACAGTTCAGTGAGCATTACTCATGAACGCGGATGGCAAAAAAACGTGAGTGACGTCATCTTCGAATTATCTATACAGAAAAACAAACAAAACTTCAAGCTGACCATCTTCCCTTCTACCATCGTTGGTTGTACTAACCTGGTTATTATTTAACTGTTGTAACAATCCAGTCGTCTTGCGATTTCTCTAAATGAAATACCCACATCAATAAATCCATTAGCGACAGTTAGTTTGTCGTCCGTAAAAACAGGCATCGTTTATTGTTACATCAAATGCATTATATTAACCAGTAAAAACGTGGAATTTGTGACACACCTTCTCACGAGCTCGGACAAACATGGTTGGTTGTTTATAAAACACTGACGTGAATGAAACCAACCTCTCTCTGAGCATTGTTATTGTTTTTATACCGCCAGATGAGTGACTAGTTCTCACACGATGTTCTCGATCATAATATTATTCTGTACGTTTGAATTTACACATTGTTTTCTGAGTTTGTTATATAGATAGTATGCAGATGACGTCACTCAGGCCTTTGTTATTGTTTTTGCCATCCGCGTTTGTGAGTTGTTCTCACTAAACTATATTAACCAGACTATAAAAGTTCATGGTTACTCAGAGTTTTGTGTTTTGGTCCGTTATACTTCCGGATGGCAATGTTGTGAACTCCTTGGCCAAGCGCATTCTATCTATAGATAGATTGAAGATGACGTCACTCTGGCCTTTGTTATTTCTTTTGCCATCCGCGTTAATGAGTAATGCTCACTGAACTGTATTAACCTGACTATAAACGTTCATGGATACACACAGTTGTGTGTGTTGGTCCGTTATACTTAAGCTTCTTAGCCAAACGCATAATATCTATAGATAGTATGCGCCGGCTAAAAAAAATTATTTTCTATTGTCTTCTGGCACTTTTCTACTCACTTCATCTCTTGTTGTTACCAACATTAGTGCTGCTCCACTCACTTTTCTGAATTAAAAATTCACCCAATATAGATAGTATGCGCTTGGCCAAGGAGTTCACAACATTGCCATCCGGAAGTATAGATAGTATGCAGATGACGTCACTCAGGCCTTTGTTATTGTTTTTGCCATCCGCGTTTGTGAGTTGTTCTCACTAAACTGTATTAACCAGACTATAAAAGTTCATGGTTACACATAGTTTGTGTGTTGATCCGTTATACTTCCGGATGGCAATGTTGTGAACTCCTTGGCCAAGCGCATTCTATCTATAACGGACCAACATACAAATTCTGTGTAACCATGAACTTTTATAGTCTGGTTAATACAGTTTAGTGAGAACAACTCACAAACGCGGATGGCAAACACAATAACAAAGCCCTGAGTGACGTCATCTTCGAACTATCAATACCTGAGCATACTCAATGTCTCAGTTATTTCTATGTTATATGTTTGTGTTGAGAATATTGGCTATTAAGCTTAACTGCTGGCTAAATACTTCGCGTTGGTTGTGTGTGTGTGTACCCGCTACCTCCAGTAGTCGGTGAGAGAAGGCTCTAGAAAATGAATGACCTGAGTTTGATACGAATTATTTTGGGTTCGTGGATAGCTCATACGGTACAGTCACGCTGTCACCGGCCAGGCGGAATTGTCGTACCAATAAGGTCGCGGGTTCAAACCCCACCACCGCGAAAAATTTTTATTCTCTATTGTCTTCTGGCACTTTTCTACTCACTTCATCTCTTGTTGTTACCAACATAAGTGCCTGCTCCACTCACTATTCTGAATTAAAAATACTACTACAACTACCACTGCTACCACCACCACCACCACTACTACTACTACTACAACTACCACCACCACCACTACTACTACTACCACTACTACTACTACCACTACTACTAGTAGTAGTAGTAGTAGTAGTAGTAGTAGTAGTAGTAGTAGTAGTACTTCTAATATTACTACTACTACAACCACCATCACTACTACTACTACTACTAATTCAGAAAAGCGAGTGGAGCAGGCACTTATGTTGGTAACAACAAGATATGAAGTGAATAGAAAAGCGCCAGAAGACAATAGAGAATAAAAAATTTTCGCGGCGGTGGTGGGGTTTGAACCTGCGACCTTATTGGTACGACAACTCCGCCTGGCAGGTGAGAGCGTGGCTCTACCGTGTGAGCTATCCACGAACACAAAAATATTCGTTTCAAACTCAAAGTCATTACTAGATCCCTCTCTCACCCACTTCTTGAGACCGCCGATTCGTTCGTACACCACCATCGCGAATAATTTTGACCAGCAGTTAAGCTTAATAGCCAATATTCTCAACACAAACATATAACATAGAAACGATTGAGACATTGAGTATGCTCCGGTGTATGGGGTGAATTTTTAATTCAGAAAAGCGAGTGGAGCAGGCACTTATGTTGGTAACAACAAGATATGAAGTGAATAGAAAAGCGCCAGAAGACAATAGAGAATAAAAAATTTTCGCGGCGGTGGTGGGGTTTGAACCTGCGACCTTATTGGTACGACAACTCCGCCTGGCAGGTGAGAGCGTGGCTCTACCGTGTGAGCTATCCACGAACACAAAAATATTCGTTTCAAACTCAAAGTCATT
>NC_088373.1:25823665-25833665 GCF_034508935.2 Berghia stephanieae | reverse complement strand
ACGGGGTGAAGCGCCATATAGATAGAATGCGCTTGGCCAAGGAGTTCACAACATTGCCATCCGGAAGTATAACGGACCAACACACAAACTCTGTGTAACCATGAACTTTTATAGTCTGGTTAATACAGTTTAGTGAGAACAACTCACAAACGCGGATGGCAAAAACAATAGGTAACAAAGGCCTGAGTGACGTCATCTGCATACTATCTATACTATAATGTAAATGCCATTATTATTATTATTATTATTATTATTATTATTATTATTATTATTATTATTATTATTATTATTATTATTATTATTATTATTATTATTATTATTATTATTATTATTATTATTATTATTATTATTATTATTATTATTATTATCATTATTATTATTATAGGATTCAGGTTTTCTGTTTCACCCCTAAATAACACTAGTTCGAGACGACCGATAACAATTAAATGAAAGTATCCGACCTGGAGATAGTTGTCTCCCTTTGACAATAAAAAAGATATGTAATTATTGCCCTTGTATTTGATATTCATGTCGTCATAAAATAAGGAATATTCCACCGCTCTCATTGGAAAACCCTATCATTTCTATATAAATGCTTCATCATTGAGTAATGATTTGAACTCGTTGAATAAAAATTTCATTCAATGATTGCAGAATATTTTCGCACATGTTATTGGTGTGAAATAACGAATATTATGTGTAAAAGACAGCTGATTGGTAATTATAAATAATATTTTGGTGCGCAGGAATACAAATCCCAACGTTTTTAGTTTTGGGTCAAATTGTCATTAAAGTAGGAGAAGAAAGATAAAACTATGGTGAATAGAAGTAGTAATACCATACCATTTGGTTACACAATATCTAATAATCTAACTTGGAGGGGTGGAATAAATCCATTCTTTCATTTCTTTGTATTTATTAAACTCGTTATATTTTTATCGTGCAATAATACATACACGCAAGCAAGCTCGTGTTAAAATAGAAAGCGATGAAAGAATCGTAATAGTTTATATCCGTGAAATCGGTAAACGTGTGCACATCCAATACAAAGACATCTGTGTAGTGCACACAGCTTGAACACACGAATCATGAAAGTTATCTAAAAAACGTGTGTGTAACAATGCCAAATAGGATTCAATAGTCTGACATCACGTCCGCCCGCCCAGCAACGAGCAACTTGATTTTAAACAAAGAAAATCGGTACTTTTTATTCTTCATGCTGCTAGAACTATTTCACATGTCATGTGATCAGAATGTATAAAAGTCAAAACATGATCAGGTTTATAATGTTTGTCTCCTCTGGATACACTTTTTTGCTCGTCGGAGAAATATTTCATAAGGGCTTCCGCCATTGTTCCGATAGTTTAGAGCCAGTTACTAAGTTACTATGCGTCATTACGAGGGAAGTGACGTCACGACTGTTGAATCCTATTAGAGAGGAAAAAAATAGTAACAACAAATAGAAGAGGAAAAAAATCCCACAAAATCAGTGGTGTAATGGTAGCACGTCTGACCGGTAATTAGAAGGTCTGAGGTTCGATCCCCACTCGAGGCAGGATTTTTTTATTATTTTTTTTTTTGGGGGGGGGGGGGGGAGGGGAATGCTTTTTACTTGTATATTTCTCTATAGGGAATGAGATTAGCGGAAGAGTAGCGTCCCTTGATTGACGTCATCCATAGTCTGTGACGTCACCGGCGGAAAAGTTATTAGAGAGAGAACGTCGTGTTGGTTGTGCGCATGCGTTCTGCGAGGACGAGAGACGCATGCGCACAACCAACATGACGTTCTCTCTCTAATAACTTTTTCCGCCGGTGACGTCACAGACTATTATGGGTGACGTCCAATCAAGGGACGCTACTCTTCCGCTAATCTCATTCCCTATATTTTGTCTGGTACTATTCCATACACACCTTGTCTCATACCAGTGCCTGCTCTCTCAAAGTGTCAGTGCATGACACATAATCAATCGGGAGGCGAAAATTTTGGATTTGCATTTTTTGATTCAACTGGCCTTGACGAGCAGGAGGATAAAATAAACAACATGATTAGTCTTCTGACGGGCTTTAAAGAGCATTTATATAGCGCAATATCCACTAAATGTGCTCAAAGCGCTTTACAAGGGGTCCCTGGTCAACAGCAACATTTAACATGTAGGACGGGACATGCCGTCTGTTAGGCGATATTACAATTTTTCGGACAAAGACACCGCTGTTAACGACCAGGTACTCATTTTACACTTGAGTACGGTGAGAGAAAGTGAGTAAAGAACCTTTTCCAAGGACTCAACTATGCGCCGAGCGCGAGGCTCGAACCCAAGACCTTCCGATTCGAAAGCGAGTGTCATACCACAAGACCACATAGCCGCACAAGAGAGCTTTGACAAAATACAGTTTTTATATTTTGGTCAGAATCCCCAAAAATGTGTCAGTGAGTACAGGACATAATCAGTCGGAAGTTGAAAAATCTTGCGTTTTTATTCGTTATCATTTTCTGAAAGAATATGCTCCCCAGAGCATTTTAATCTTTATTTGAAGTAAATCGGGTGATTTTTCATGAAGTTATGGTCAGATTTATGGGAAAGGTATCCAGCAACTTTTCTTCAAATTTCATACTTTTTCAACTTGACTAGCTGTAACAAAATATTTAGAAGTGATATTAAGCTTTGATATTTCCCAAAGATGCACAAAAAGGGTTATTTAAATCATTTATCACAAAAAATCATGTTTGATTATTTTTTAAAAATTGACCTTCTAACTAAACTTGGCAATATCTAAGTTCAAACCTTTTCACCATCCGACTGATTATGTCATTCACTGTAACAATTTGTTTAAGATCTGAACAAGTGTGTATGGAAGGTGCCAAACAAAACTAGAAAGAAAAATACAAGAAAAAAAAGGTCCTAAAAAATCAGTCTACCTTGACTAGGGATCGAACCTCAGACTCTCTTATTCCCATGCAATGGTAGCACGTATGACGGGTAATCAGAAGGTCTGAGGTTCGATCCCCAGTCAAGGTAGACTGATTTTTTTGAACTGTTTTTTTTTTCTTTCTTGTCCTTTTCTTTCTTGCTTTGTCTGGCACCTTCCATATACACTTGTTCAAAATTGTGATAATAATAATGACAGATTTATCATCTTGTTTACTATCATTGTAAGAATTATACTGAAAAAAAACTGATAAAGATGGTGATGGTTTTAATAACGAATACTACAATGACGACGACGACGACGACGACGACGACGGCGGCGAAGACATTGATGGTGACGATGATGATGATGATGACGATGATGATGATGATGATGACAACGACGACGACGATGATACGATGATGACGATAGTGACAAAGATGAGAGTAAATTTTATCAATAATTAATAACGATTTTGACCCAAAATATAGGTACGTAATTAATTTACCTTCGTACAAAATGTTGATAACACGCTTTGGTATATCCAAAGGAAACAAACTCGTTTTTATAATATTTTTACCTCCATTCTTGAAGAACCAAACAACTTTCTAATAATAATAATAATAATAATAATAATAATAATAATAATAATAATAATAATAATAATAATAATAATAATAATAATAATAATAATAATAATAATAATAATATAACTTTTAGTATACTAAAAGGTATCTTTCAATGTCCAGTACAAACTGCCGGCAACTCGTACTACTTCATTGAAGGAATTTGTTACTAAAATAGAATATGATGCATCATAGTACATAGACTATAATTGATTATTCAAACATTTGATTAATTCACCGATTATGAAATCTGTAGAGACTATTCCAGCCCATCCATTGATGTAGGCCTGCGTGTGTCTTTGTGTGTGTGTGCGTGTGTGTGTGTGTGTGTGACTCTGTGTGTGTGCGAGAGGGGGGGGGAGAGAGAGAGAGAGAGAGAGAGAGAGAGAGGTGGTGGAGAGAGAAAGAGAGTGAGAGAGAGAGAGAAAGAGGGATAGGGAGAGGGAGATAGAAAGAGAGAGAAAGAGAGAGGGAGAGAAAGACACAGAGATTGATAGATAGATAGATAAATAGATAGATAGATAGATAGATAGATAGATAGATAGATAGATAGATATATATATAGATAGATAGATAGATAGATAGATAGATAGATAGATAGATAGATAGATAGATAGATAGATAGATAGATAGATAAATTTTGGAACCCGTCATCTTCTTTTTTTTTTAAACGAGAATTTTAAATAATTAGTGTTAGATAAATATTTTTTTAAAAACTCCTCTGCACACACACACACACACACACACACACACACACACACACATAAACATGAGAATTACTAATGTCTTATTATTTAAGAAAATAATAAATGGATAATGCATTCACTCAAACACATATTTAGAGAGATTGTCAGACCACAGTTGAAGTGGTTGGATGAGGTGCCAAACGTTCACCTTTGGACAAGAACAAACCAAGAGCAAATGGATGTCCTGGTCAGGCGTAGAAAGTGTCGACGGGTTGGCCGTACGCTGCGGAAGGAGCCTTGGGATATAACCAAGCAGGCTCTCGAATGGAAACCACAGGGCTAGAGGAAACGGGGTCGTCCAAAACAGACTTGAAGGAGAAGCCTAAACTGTATTAACCAGACTATAAACGGTCCAGGTTACACATAGTTTTGTGTGGCGGTTCGTTATATTTCCGGGTGGCAATGTTGTGAGCTTCTTATCCAAGTTATTGACATTTAGTAACGCTAGGTGGAACAGAATGCCTGGGTCTGAGTGATCTTTATCCTCGTTTACTCGGGGAAATTCCAACATCAATGGCCCACCCCCTTTCTATCTTATTTAACACATTTCTATCGCTAAGTAAAGTTCTAGAAGATGGAATTTTGCGAACATTGCCTGGAAGTCACAGACATATTAGTTTAACGTATTGTTTGGTAGAATTACAGAATTAATTCCCAAAGACAAATTAGTGAATATTTTAGAATATCACAAACATTGAAGTAATTTTCCGTACTGATATATAGAGCGAAACACCCTTGTGTACTTCAATTATTCCATGTCAAGGATTGTTTTCTTTGTTTTTAAGAATTTTACGGCACATGTGACACACGAATGTCATTTCAGGGTATTGAAAAGACAGAAAATGTATAGTTGCATTCGTGGCGTAGACTTACTTGACTTAGATGCCTTTCGCGTCTCGACCGAAAGATCGGGTCGCCTTGGCTGTTTCCAGTATTTCCTGTGTGAGGTGTCTCCAATATTGCCGATCCTCTGCTAGGGTTCTCAGATTTTCAAGGTCCCCTGCCGTTATGAGACTAATGCTTTGTCCAAGTGTTGTGAGGTTTTTGTTTAGGATCACAGGGAGTGTTGTGATCGGTCTTCCTCTGAAAAGGTTCCCGTGTTTTTGGAAGTATCCCGACATGGCTTGGTTAGCTGGTATGTTTTTGTCCCTGCGTAGTATGTGACCGAAAAGTTGCCATCGTTGTTGTAAAATGTCAAGGGAGATTGGTCTTTCTTTTGTGATCTTATAGAGTGATTCATTTGAGATCTTTTTTGGGTATTTGATGTCCAGTACCCTTCTTAGCTGTGTGCGATGGAAGGCATCCAGATGTTCTCTTCGGATTTTGTCAACGCCCAAGTGCCGCAGTTATACAGAAGTACCGGTTTTACAAGAGCATGGTACAGTTTCAGTTTGGTTTTTCTCTTTATTTTGTCACCTCTAATCCATACATTGGTGAGTTTACTGAGTGCGGCGTTTTATAGCTGTTTTCTTCTTTGTACATCCTCGGTGTCTCCAATTAGTGAGCCGACTTTCTTTGTTCTTTTCCATTCCTCTTTGTTCCTCGATATTGTTGTAAATTCGGTTTTATTGGCATTGACTTGGAGGTTATATTTCATGAGGGTATTTTGTATGATGTCTATATTTGCTGGTGTTGATCCAATAAAATCGACATCATCTGCATAGGCGATTTCTCTTGGGATTGCATTCTCAATATGAGTCGTGGCGTAGCTTAGCAAATAATTTTGGGTTGTTTCAATTATTGTTATCAATTATTGTTTTCAATTTTTATGAATGTAGAAATCACAACAGGAAGCCACGCCTCTTGATTTCAATTATCAATTGTAACAATTGTTTATGCTAAGTAGACAGTTAATAATTCGCTGTGGCATTTTGAACCCAAGGTGACAATGTTAGTGAGTAGTGCAGATGAATCTCGTGAAAAGTAAAACCTGGTCAAGCCAGTGATCGTAATCACAATATTATTCACTATGTATAGATAGAATGCGCTTGGCCAAGGAGTTCACAACATTGCCATCCGGAAGTATAACGGACCAACACACAAACTCTGTGTAACCATGAACTTTTATAGTCTGGTAAATACAGTTTAATGAGAACAACTCACAAACGCGGATGGCAAAAACAATAACAAAGGCCTGAGTGACGTCATCTTCGAACTATGTATAATATTGTTATTGTAAACCATCCAAATGTTCACTCGTACCAGACCCTTCGTTTTTTATATACCGTAAAGAAGAAAAAACCCAAAGTATGGTGCTGTAACCGATGCCAAAAAGAAAATTCTATTTAACGTCACTAACAATACGCTTCAACAGTCATGACGTCACTTGCCTCGTAATGACGCATAGTAACTTAGCAACTGGCTCTAAACTATCGGACGCAATGGCGGACGCCCTTATGAAATATTTTCCCGACGAGCATAAAAGTGTATCCAGAGGAGAAAAACATTATAAATATGATCATGTTTTGACTTTTATGCATTCTGATCAAATTACAAATGAAAAGTTCTAGCCAGCATGAAGAATAAAAAGTACCGATTTTCTTTGTTTAGAACCACGCTGCTCGACGTTGCTGGGCGACGTGACATCAGACTATTGAATCCAATTCTAGTGTCCGAGCAAATTATCATTAAAATCCATCAGAAGGTGAAGAAGATATCCACATGCGTATGGATTGTGGAACGGACTATATTATGTAGGTCATTTTAGCACTATGTGCGGCTATGTGGTCTAGTGGTATGACACTCGCTTTCGGATCGGAAGGTCCTGGTTTCGAGCCTCGCGCTCGGCGCATAGTTTAGTCCTTGGAACAGGCTCTTTACTCACATTCTCTCACCGTACTCAGGTGTAAAATGAGTACCTGGCCGTTAACAGCGTTGTCTTTGTCCGAAAAATTGTAATATCGCCTAACGGGCGTCATGTCCCGTCCTACATGTTACGTGTTGCTGATGGTCAGGAACCCCTTGTAAAGCGCTTTGAACACATTTAGTGGAATTTGCGCTACATAAAGCTCAATTTGTAATTTTTTTTAGCACATTTTGCCATGTGCCCAATGACTTGAGCAAATAGAAAAATAATATAGATCGCCTCATTGAGGCAACAACCATACCAACAACAACAACAAGAGCAACAACAACAACAACAATAATAACAACAACAACAACAACAACAATAATAATAATAATAATAATAATAATAATAATAATAATAATAATAATAATAATAATAATAATAATAATAATAATAATAATAATAATAGCAACAACAACAACAACACACAACAGCAACCACAAAAACAACAACAACAATAATAATAATAATAATAATAATAATAATAATAATAATAATAATAATAATAATAATAATAATAATAATAATAATAACAACAACAACAACAACAAAAGATGTCGAAAGTGTAACAGGAACCAGGCACTTGGGTTGAGGCACTCTCTCTCTCTCTCTCTCTCTCTCTCTCTCTCTCTCTCTCTCTCTCTATCTATCTATCTATCTATCTATCTCTCTCTCTCTCATATACACACACATACACACACACTCTATCACTCTTTCTCTATCTATCTACATATCTGTTTATTTATCTATCCATTTAGCTCTTCCACCTCTCTCTCTCTCTCTCTCTCTCTCTCTGTCTCTCTCTCTTTATATATATATATACTCTCTCTCTCTCTACCTATCTATCTATCTCTCTCTCTTTCTCTCTCTCTTTCTCTCGCTCTCTTTCTTTATCTTTATCATCCTCTCTTTCTCTCCCTCTCTCTCTCTCTCTCTCTCTCTCTCTCTCTCTCTCGCATTCAATCAGATATAGCACACGCATTCACAGATATAGCACACACACACATACACACACACACACACTAATACGTGCTTACTAACAACAATACATATGATGCAGAATGAAAGAATTTTATTTTATGAGAAAAGTAATGAATTGATTCATTGACGCTAAAGCCAGTCATGCGTAACGGTCACGCATGCTGCTAAACTTACAACAATTAAACTGAGGTACATGACATAACACTCTATCTATTTAGCCATGAAACGTAAAATTCCTATAATGTTTATTTTTTCTGATCCCGCTGTCTAACCAACCAGTTGCAGTGAATGCTGGCGTCCTATCCTAAAGAAAGTAAGCAATTGCTATTGTCCGATTCGCACTATAGAAACCGGGATAAACTACAACAACTAAACTGAGGTACTTGACATAACATTCTATCTATTTAGCCATGAAACTTATACTTCCTATAGATAGAATGCGCTTGGCCAAGGAGTTCACAACATTGCCATCCGGAAGTATAACGGACCAACACACAAACTCTGTGTAACCATGAACTTTTATAGTCTGGTTAATACAGTTTAGTGAGAACAACTCACAAACGCGGATGGCAAAAACAATAACAAAGGCCTGAGTGACGTCATCTGCATACTATCTATAATGTTATTTTTTATCTGACCCCACTGTCCAACCAGTTTCTCGACATCAAACTCCAGTCTTATTTTTGCAGCTTCACTTTTTTTTTGTTGTTGTTTTTTTTTTTTTTTTTTTTGTTTTTTGCAGCATCACGTTTTGATTGAAGTTTTAGTTGGAGTGGACAGAGAACAAGGTCAAGGCCCAAGACCGTGATGAGTGGCTTCGAGCGTGGCCTTCGAGTCGAGTCGTGAAGTCTTCATGCCGAGAGTCCCCTCCACCCCCCCCCCTCCCCACCCCCTCCCCGACGACCAACCGGTCATGGGATAGTAGAGTGACAGAGAGAGAGTGTCCAACCAGCAGTGATTGTTAGCGTCCTATCCAAAGGGAAGTAAGCAATTGCTATTGTCCGATTCACACTATAAAAACCGGGATAAACTCCCGCTCCATGGGCCTCCTGTCTCTGAAGGACTATTTTAGTTAATAAAAATTAAATATGGTATCTTTTTTTTCAGTTGTTCATTTATTTTCTTTTTTTTTTTAACCTCAGGAATGAGAGACTTCCAATGTTTGTCGTCACTTTGCCAGTTTAGTTTTATCTTCATCTTATACAACTAAATAAATTAATTAATACATAAATAAATAAATCTATATATATATATATTTTATATTATATATATATATATATATATATATATATATATATATATATATATATATATATATATATATATATATATATTATTATTATTTTTTTTTTTTTTTTTTAAATATTTACCACAATGTTTCTCAAACATTGTGGTAAATATTTTTTTTAAAATAATTCGCTCCATTACTACATGTCGAGCACTTTTCGTACCATATTTGTATCAAACACGATTCAATATATATATATATAATATATATATATATATAAACATATACAAAAAGATATGTGTGTGTGTGTGTGTTTGTGTGTTTGTGTGTGTATGAGTATTCATTTTTTTTAAGTTCTTCATGATATGAATTTGTATTGATTCGATACGCTGATGTAAATTCTCCCAACATCGGCCAGTCGGATAATTTGTTCTAACTCACAAAAACAATGTCTAACCTTTAGCGGTTATGGCATAATTGATATAGTAATTTAGTGAAAACAAATCACTAAAATAGCTGTCTCTAAACAATAACAGAGAGCCGAGTGACATCAATTTCGTACCATCTTTGCCGTGGTCATTTTTTGGGCAATGTCGGCCTAACTGTTTATGAATGTTATGAATGTTAATCTATAAGTCTTTCTCAACTCTTCACATGGTGCAAT
>NC_088373.1:25818665-25821165 GCF_034508935.2 Berghia stephanieae | reverse complement strand
TAATACTACTAATACTACTCCCTAAAAGAAAAACATTCTGATGATGAGGATGATCTCATGACACCCCTCTATCATTGAAATGTGAATTTGATCCAGTTTCCTAACGTGGGATCCTGCATTCGCCAGTCTTCCCTATTTAAATCACGTATTGCCTCGTCTATGAGATTAAATTTGGCGTTCCTCCTTTACCCCCCCCCCCCCCCACTCCCCCGTTTCCCCTCCGACGTTTCATTGTATTTGGGCCCAAATGAGCTCGATTCCATTGAGTTAACTGTAATAGTTGGAAAGTACTCATTTAAGAAATTAAGGAGCAGTCATCGGTGTAAGATAAAGAACTAAATAAGTTGTTTTTTAGAATGGTCTTTCTCACCTCTTCACATGGTGCAATTTCAGCATTATAACGTTGAAAAAAGTGCCGTCCCTCACACACGGGAGCTCGACCAACTGTCTTACAATGTCTCTCCTGTCCTCATCACAGATATAGTTCAGCGCTATCCGAAATATTCTTTCTTCATCGGGGTTACCGATAAGTACGCCCACACAACTTCCACGGCAGCTGAGTGTCACGGGGATTGCCTGACAATTCTAAAATGTGAAATACAAGAACAAAATCCCCAAAACATCATTCAACCACGGGTGGGGTTCGAACCTCAGACTTTGTGAGATGTGAAAAGTCGTATACAAACTCCCTGATTAAACATTCCGTGTTGAAAAGTGTTTCTGGTTCGTTTCTTTTTACTAAGGTGTACACTTCGACTTTTTGTTCTCAAAATGTGATATGTTGACTGAGTGAAGTGATGGAATCATGTAAGCTTATTTTGTTGCCAAAGTTGTCGCTTTGAAGTGATCATGGACCACCAAATGGTTGTCCATGACAATTGAGTTGGTTGCTTTCAGAAAAAAAAAACCCTCAAAGGTTCCAAACACCTCTACGTTGACCTCACAGGGATAGTTTCTAGATTACAGATAGATGCCCAGAAGAAAAATTAAGGTTATACCAAGTGCAATGAAGTATGGGAAACAACCTTGTATATCCATTGCTTTCATCGTATATATCATATAATTGAGGACTACTGTGACTGGGTTGTTACTACTGTCACCTAAGGGGACTAAAGTCATCATGTTATTTTACCCGTTTGTCAAGTATTACTTATTACTGGATCCCAACCTAGATGACAGTAGCATCCTTCTAAAAATCAAGAATGTTCACCATGCATGTATAACACTGGCCATCTGTCCAAAACCCACTGGCTCTTTTCGACCCGGATTATCAGACGTCCATTCCTTTGTATACTACATGTATGCGCTCATCCAGTCCCATTCATCTTTAGATGATATCCAGATCAAAGTTGTCTAGGATGATTTTTCTACCACGTCGTTTCACACTGGTTACGTCTATGTTATCTTCCGATATCAATTGACGGTACGCCCGTTTACTAAGCATTAACCAATCAGAATATTTCCTGCCATTTACCCTGCATCGTCCCCTCGACTATGTATTTCCTGTATTATAAGGCCGGACATACTCATAGTCCATGTCATACACACAAATAGACCAGGCCCATTTTAACAATCTGATAAAAGAATTACATCGCAAAACCTGATGATACTTGTTTAAAAAAATGTGAGTTCTAACTGCTTTGATTTGGAAAACTTTTGAGAATTAGTTTATGGTTATGTCAAAGAGAATTGCATAAATTTAATGTAGCTTGGTCAAATTTAGAAATTTCTCAATGATGATACAGTCTTTCTTCAAATACCTGTGTTTTTACTACCACCACCACGGTGATCCTCACGATCTGTGGGCTGTTTACTTCTGGTTATAGGCAAGCACGTAAAGTGGCTATGGGTTTACGTCAGCAGTTAATTTCAGGGCCACAAAATGCGTTATTTTAAATTTTCAAGTAAAAAATAAAGCAATTTTAATGTTTATTTGACTAGTTTTAATCAAATATACTATAACAGACGTAATTTAATTTTAAAAAAGTAACTGGCCCTGTAAATTGATTGAGAACTGAAGGCCCATACTATAAGAAAATAGTTCAATAGGCATCGTGTCATTAGCTCGATAGGCATAGCAAGATGGGGTCAAAGAGGAACCATCAATCAACCAGTGCGGCTATGTGCTCTTGTGGCATGACACTCGCTTTCGGATCGCAAGGTCCTGGTTTCGAGCCTCCCTCGGTGCATAGTTGAGTCCTTGGAAAAAGCTCTTTACTCACATTCTCTCGTCGTACTCAGGTGTTTGAAATGAGTTCCTGGCCGTTAACAGCGTCGTCTGTGTCCGAGAAATAATTGTAATTATCGCTTAACAGGAATCGTGTCCCCACCTAAATGTTAAGTTTTGCTGTTGGCCAGGGACTACTTGTAACACGCTTTGAGCAATTTTAGTGGATATTGCGCTCTATAAAAAAGCTCAAAGCTCAAAGCTCAATATATTTTTGACAAATCAAAACATGGAGACACCTTCACACCTGTATCGTTGGAGGATTATAGACAA
>NC_088373.1:25804979-25814979 GCF_034508935.2 Berghia stephanieae | reverse complement strand
CCACCACCACACCACCACCATACCACCACCACCACCACCACACCACCATACCACCACCACACCACCACCACACCACCACCCCACACCACCACCACCATACCACCACCACACCACCACCACCACCACCACCACCATACCACCATACCACCACACCACCACCACCACCACCACCATACCACCACACCACCACCACAACCACACCACCACCACCACCACCACCACCACCACCACCACCATACCACCACACCACCACACCACCACCACAACCACACCACAACCACCACCACCACCACCACCACCACCATACCACCACACCACCACCACCACCACACCACCACCATACCACCACCACCACCACCATACCACCACACCACCACCACCATACCACCACACCACCACCACCATACCACCACACCACCACCATACCACCACACCACCACCACCACACCACCACCACCACCACCACCACCACCATACCACCACACCACCACCACCACCACCACCACCACCATACCACCATACCACCATCACCACCACCACGCCACCATACCACCACACCACCACCACCATACCACCACACCACCACCACCATACCACCACTACACCACCACCACCACCACTAATCCCACCCACCCCCTCTAACCACAGGTCGTGGACAACACCCTACCCATCATCATCCGAGATGGATTCAGCACCCTGACCGTGGTCGCCTCCACCATCGTCGTCATCAGCATCAACACACCTCTGTTCTTGTTCATCATGATTCCCATCTCCATCTTCTACATCTGTGTACAAGTGAGTTCCACTCTTTTTTTCCACTCTAAAGAAAATAAAAAACAATAAAATTTCCTTTATTCATCACAATTGGTAATGTAAATGATAACAACGCCACTACCACATTATCTCATTCATCTGTAGTGTTTCATTCATTGTTTGTTGATAATGGGGAAACCCGAAACGTCCATTTTATCGGTTTTCGTAATTAAATTGAATTTACATTCCATCTCACATTGCTATTCATTTCATCCCCATGGTGAAATTTGTCTTTAGAGTCTATTCCAAGGGAAGACCGGAATAACCTAGGCGTTAGCCGCAGAGCACGGCCGCAAAGTGAGATAGGATGAGATGACTTTCCCAAGGCCACACAGCGCAGCGCGGGGTGATTGAACTTGGTAGCTTTCGGGTACCTCTAACTTCCTTTCGCATTATTCTCAATAATATTTATTGTAGTTTGAAATATGTGCGGCTATGTGGTCTTGTGGTATGATACACGCTTTCGGATAGGAAGACCTGGGTTTGAGCCTCGCTCGGCGAAAAGTTGAGTCACACCCGAGTACGGTTAGAGCATATGAGTAAAGAGCCTTTTCCAAGGACTCAACAATGCGCTGAGCTATGCTCTAATCCAGGACCTTCGGATCCGAAAGCGAGTGTCATACCACAAGACCACACATAGCTGTGCGCAGAAAACAGATTTGAATGGCGCCAAATGACTTCAGGTATCATCTCTCGTGTGTCTTCTCTACCGTCAACATGGTCAGGAGACTGAGATGAGGTCAGGTAAGGTATAGGTAAGTGCGGCTATGTGGTCTAGTGGTATGACACTCGCTTTCGGATCGGACGGTCCAGGGTCGAGCCTCGCTCGGCGCATAGTTGAGTCTTTGGAAAAGGCTCTTTACTCAGATTCTCTCACCGTACTCAGGTGTAAAATGAGTACCTGGCCGTTAACAGCTTTGTCTTTGTCTGAAAAAATTATAATATCGCCTAACAGGCGTCATGTCCCGTCCTACATGTTAAATGTTACTGTTGGCCAGGGATCCCTTGTAAAGCACTTTGAGCACGTTTAGTGGATATATTGTGCTACATAAAATCTCATTTTAAAGCTCATTTTATAGGTAGATCACGTTAATACTTGTGTTCCAGAACTTCTACATCGCCACCTCTCGCCAGCTGAAGCGAGTAGAATCGGTGACTCGGTCCCCAATCTACTCCCATTTCAGTGAGTCCATCACGGGGGGTCCTGTCATCAGAGCATACGGCCTCACGGGCAGGTTTGAGGACATTTCTGACGAAAGAGTGGACAGGAATCAGTCTCTCTACTATGCGTCCTTGGCCTCAAACAGGTTAGTAAGTGTGGGTGGGTTTCCTGACCTCCCATAGTGGGCAGGGAGGTACATACTGTGTCTTCTATCCCCTTGTATCTGTTTTCCAACATGCTTTCTGTCTTTGTCTTGGAATAAGATTACTTGGTTTTGTCCTGTTCCTGGCCGGATACCCTGGCTGAGAGGGAATCGGTCAAAAGTATAGTTAGTTTTGGGATATGATATTTCTTTCCTTGTAAATCATCTCTCTGTTATGCATTGTATTATGTTTAGTTTACATATTATATTATATGATTTGTAAAACATTTGAGTGGTTCCTCTTATTGGGGACCTGTGCGTGTGTCTGGATGAGACTTTTTTGTGATTCAAACTAAATACTTTGATAGTGTGCTCGTGGAATCTACACATGTTTCTTATTAGAACTAATTCCCCCTTGTCTTACCTTTTCTTGGGTGCTTTAATTGTTATTCTAGAACTTTTTACTATCCCATTTTCTTCCTTTTTTCTGGTGTTGATATGACCTTAACGTGTTGCAAGTGCCCTAAACACCTGAAAAACAGACAAACAAGGTTAATGACTCTGCTGAGCCTTGGGAAGTTCTGAAACTCAGGACTTCAAAGATCTTTCACAGATTTGAAACGATTTGACGAACTCAAACGTGCTTCTGAAAACTTTCTTTATTCTAAAAGAAAGCAACGTAGGATCCAATACCCACTTTATACAGACCAATTCTTCTGTTGGGCGTCTTTTCTGCATTAAATAAAAATTCAGAAAAAATTTGTGTTAAGCAGTGTCAGACTCGAACCACAGACCTCCTGATGATGGGTCACTTTGATATTTTTGTATCGGCAATAAATTAACGGGTTGTTATGGTAGTCGAAATATTGAGTGAATGCATTCAATTTCTTGATTGGTGACAAAATGAAGATTGCAATGACGGAAACGCAAGACAGCTATCTATGTCTTGTTCTGTGCGGTTTCTTGTGATTTGTGTCTTAGATTTAAGGACAATTATTATGTATAACATTATTTACTCTGTTGGACAAAATCAAGGGACATAATCGCTATCAGACGCATTCCCCTAATTCTACACTTAAATTGGTCGAAACTGACAATTAAATAAGTATAATCTTTTGGTGCGCATGAATACACATCCAACATTTTTTTTTTCTTATTTATTTTTTTCTTTTCTTTTTTTTTCTTTTTTTTTTCTGGACTCAAATTGTCATTCAAGCAGATGGAGAAAAACATAAATTATGGCGAATCAAAGTACGAGCAGACAATTGGTCACGAAATATCTAAGAATGTTACTTGGAGGAGTGGAATAAACGTATTCTTTCATTTCTTTGTATTTATTAAACTCGTTATTTTTTATCGTGCAATAACAAGTGTTCGCAAGCTCGTAGTAGGGAATGAGAATAGCGGAAGAGTAGCGTCCCTTGATTGGACGTCACCCATAGTCTGTGACGTCACCGGCGGAAAAGTTATTAGAGAGAGAACGTCATGTTGGTTGTGCGCATGCGTCTCTCGTCCTCGTGGTATATTATTCCACCCCTTCTAATGGAAACCCCTATCTTTTCTTAATAAATACGGAACCGTTGAATAATGGTTTGAATGATTTGAATTTAAAAAAATCTTTATCGCGGAATAATTTGCCGCGATAAAAATAACTCATTTAATAAATCCAAACTGTTGAACGAATCGTATATAAATATTCAACATTAAATAGTTTCAATCTTACAATCAAACACACTTAGGGGGCAGCGTAGCTCAGCGGTACGGTCTTTGCTTCCTACCCGAAAGGTATCGAGTTCAATCACCCAACGCTGGGCTGTGTGGCCTTGAGCAAGTCACCTCGCCTTAGCTCAATTTGCGGCGCTGCACTGCGGCTGACGCCTATGTTATTCCAGTCTTTTTTGGAATAGACCCTAGAGACAAATTTCCCCTATGGGATGAGTAAAGGGAATTTTATTTTAATTTTATTATTTATTTCTTACTCTGGTGTTTGTACCTCCAGGTGGTTGGGTGCTAACCTAGATTTGTTGTCCAACGTGGTAGTGTTTAGTTCTGCAGTCTTCGCTGTGCTGACCCCAGGAACGGATGGTGCAAGTATCGGACTCTCTGTGACATACGCCATACAGGTACATTGCAACGTCTTATCAGATTTAGGTCCTATTAAGTCAAAAAATGATTCAGAGAGAGAATTTTTTTTTTAAAGAAAGGGGGGGGGGGTCGTGGGCGGAGAAAGGGAGAGGGAGAGAGAGAGAGAGAGAGAGAGAGAGAGAGAGAGAGAGAGAGAAGGAGAGAGCGGAAGAGAGATTGGTAGATAGATTGATAGATAGATAGACGGATAGCTGGAGAGAGAGAGAGAGAGAGAGAGAGAGAGAGAGAGAGAGAGAGAGAGAGAGAGAGAGAGAGAGAGAGAGAGAGAGATTGTTAGTAACATAAAGATATGAACAAGTTTGTATGAAAGGTGCCATAGAAAGCAAGAAAGAAAAATACAGGAAAGAAACCATCCCAAAAAATCAGTCTACCTCTTTCTTGCTTTGTCTGGCACCTTTCAGACACACACAATTGTTCAGATCTTTATCTTATACTCGGTGCCTGCTCCCTTGTTGTTTAAATTGATATTTTCAAAAAATTTAAATATAGATAGTTCGAAGATGATGTCACTCAGGTTGTTATTGTTTTTTGCCATTCGCGTTTATGTGTAATGCTCACTGAACTGTATTAACCCGACTATAAACGTTCATGGATACACACAGTTTTGTGTTATGTTATACTTCCGGATGGCAATGTTTTGAACTTCTTAGCCAAGCGCATACTAGCTATAGCTAGTATGCGCTTGGCTAATAAGCTCACAACATTGCCATCCTCATAATTCTTCCAGTTTACATTTCGTAACATCAACAATAAAGAGTTTTTATTACCAAAATAAAAACAACGACTCAATACACAAAACTAGGTGTAACCTTAAACGTTCATAGTCTGGTTAATACAGTTTAGTGAAAACTACTCATAAAAGTGGATGGCTAAAAAAAAAAAAACAATAACAAAGACCTGTGTGACGTCGACTTCATACTATCTATACATAGTTTTGTGTGTTGGAATGTTATACTTCCTAACGGTAATGTGAGTCTCTTAGCCAAGCGTACACGTTCTCTGTGACTTTCTGTTTCCCTCTGACCCCAGGCGTCTGGCAGTTTGTTGTGGATGGTGAGGCAGATGAGTGACCTGGAGACCAACATCGTGTCTGTGGAAAGACTCAAGGAATATTCAGAGCTGGTTCCAGAGGTATCCTGGTTAAACTTTTATGTCATATATATATATATATATATATATATATATATATATATATATATATATATATATATTATATATATATATAACATAAATATAGAATTAAAGTTTACTTTCACAGTGCTGTTCCTGTTCCATGCCACTCTAGGGCAATCTACAGGAAGTGTGCGTAATCGTTGTTTATACGTATATATATATATATTATATATATATATATATATATATATATATATATATATATATATAATCCCGATGTATACAGCATAAATGGACAATAGCAAATTACTTTCCGCCAGATCTAATATAAACAGTTACCCAATTACTGTTGGGTGGACATGGGCGGTCGAAGAAAAAGCTCGACTTCACCGGGGATTGATCTAGGTCCATTTGCGTGTAAAGCGAGTGCTCTACCAACTGAGCTATCGGGACCTCCAATCTATCATTATATGGCAGATCAATTATTGTATTGATAGTACGAAACTGACTTCACTCAGCTCTTTGTTATAAAATAAAATAAAATAAATAAAATAAAATTCCCTTTATTCATTCAGGGGGGGGGGGAATTTGTCTCTAGGGTCTATCCCAAGGGAAGACTGGAATAACCTAGTCGCAGTGCAGCGCCGCATATCGAGCAAGGGCGAGATGACTTCCTCAAGGCCACGCAGTGTAGCGGCGGGTGATCGAACTCGGTACCTTTCGGGTACGAAGCAAAGACTGTACCGCTGAGTCACGCTGCTCCATATTTAATGTGTATTTATTGTATTTAGCCAGCCAATTTCATGTGTATTTATTGTATTTAGCCAGCCAATTTCATGTGTATTTATTGTATTTAGCCAGCCAATTTCATGTGTATTTATTGTATTTAGCCAGCCAATTTAATGTGTATTTATTGTATTTAGCCAGCCAATTTCATGTGTATTTATTGTATTTAGCCAGCCAATTTCATGTGTATTTATTGTATTTAGCCAGCCAATTTCATGTGTATTTATTGTATTTAGCCAGCCAATTTCATGTGTATTTATTGTATTTAGCCAGCCAATTTCATGTGTATTTATTGTATTTAGCCAGCCAATTTAATGTGTATTTATTGTATTTAGCCAGCCAATTTAATGTGTATTTATTGTATTTAGCCAGCCAATTTCATGTGTATTTATTGTATTTAGCCAGCCAATTTAATGTGTATTTATTGTATTTAGCCAGCCAATTTCATGTGTATTTATTGTATTTAGCCAGCCAATTTAATGTGTATTTATTGTATTTAGCCAGCCAATTTAATGTGTATTTATTGTATTTAGCCAGCCAATTTAATGTGTATTTATTGTATTTAGCCAGCCAATTTAATGTGTATTTATTGTATTTAGCCAGCCAATTTAATGTGTATTTATTGTATTTAGCCAGCCAATTTCATGTGTATTTATTGTATTTAGCCAGCCAATTTCATGTGTATTTATTGTATTTAGCCAGCCAATTTAATGTGTATTTATTGTATTTAGCCAGCCAATTTCATGTGTATTTATTGTATTTAGCCAGCCAATTTCATGTGTATTTATTGTATTTAGCCAGCCAATTTCATGTGTATTTATTGTATTTAGCCAGCCAATTTAATGTGTATTTATTGTATTTAGCCAGCCAATTTAATGTGTATTTATTGTATTTAGCCAGCCAATTTCATGTGTATTTATTGTATTTAGCCAGCCAATTTCATGTGTATTTACACAGTTCCTCCCCGCCCCCGCCTCCCCTCTTTTCACTTAACTAATTGCGCACCTTTTAGAAATATCTAGCATTCTATTTTAATTCGTGCTGCCTTACAAATAGGAGCATACTATTTCCTGCCAACCAATGTTTTGTTTATTCATCTTAACTACGCCACAACCACAGTATCTCATTCATCTGTGGTTTCATTAATCCTGTTTTGTTGATAAAGGGGAAACCCGAAACGTGCATTTAATCTGTTTTTGTAATTACATTGAAGCTTACATTCAATTTCACATTGATATTTATTGTGAGTAGTTCTCACTAAATTGCATTAGACTATAAATGTTCAAGGTTACACATAGTTTTGCGTGTTGGATTGGTATATTAATATTATATCTGGCTTGCAGATGCTGCGCGTTTTTCCCATAGTGGGCAGGGTGGCACCTGCTGTGTCTTCTATCCCCTTATAGCTCTTTTCCAATTTCTTTCTGTCTTTGTCTTGGAATGAGATTACTTGGTTTTGTCCTAGCCCTAGTCGGAGTCCTTGGCTGGGAGGGAAACAGCCAAATGCATGGTTATTTTTTTCGGAGATGGTATTTTTTTCCATGTAAATCATCTCTCTGTTATGTACTGTTATTTTTTTTTTTCTTAACATATGATTTGTAAACATTTGAGTGTATTTTTCTTTGTGCGGATCTGTGCTGGTGTCTTACTTTTTCCTCGAGTCCTTTTAATTGTAATTCTCGAATACTATCCCATTTTCTTCCTTTCTACTGGCGCTGATATGACCTAAATGTGTTGCAAGCGCCGTAAAACTTTGAAAAACAAACTGCGAGTTTTTGGCTTAGTGCACAGCACCATTATCATTTTCTATTCAGGCAGATTGGATTCTTCCACACAGGCGTCCCAAATCAACCTGGCCAGAGAAGGGAGAGGTTGAGATGAACGAATACAAAACAATGTATAGGCCTGGCCTTGACCTTGTGCTGAAGGGTATTTCCTGCACCTTCAAGCCAGGAGAGAAGGTAATACGATTCGATAGTCTGATGTCACGCCTCCCGGCAACGGCGGCCATCTTGGTTCTAAACAAAGAAAATTATTACTTTTTATTCTTCATGCTGGCTAGAACATTTCATATGTCTTGTGATCAGAATGTGTAAAAGTCAAAACATGATCAAATTTATGTTTTTTCCCCTCTGGATACACTTTTATGCTCTCCGGAGAAATATTTCATACGTCGTCCGCCATTGTTCCGATAGTTTAGAGCCAGTGTTACTAAGTTACCATGCGTCATTAGGAAGGAAGTGACGTTACGACTATTGAATCCTATTTATTTTATTTTTAAAAAAAATATATGACAAGTGTTACTATAAAAACCAAAAAAAAAAAAACCCAAAAAAACCCAGACTGATTGTGTTGCTCGGTGGCTATGCGGTATGGTGTCTCATCTTTTTACAAAAATAAATCAAGCAATGTTAAGTGTGGTCAGTAGCCGGATGGGTGACAGAACTCGTGGAAAACTCTGGTCCCGACGTTGTGACCTTGGGTAAGGCACTTTATACACATGGCGCCATTCAGGCGATATTACATTCTTTTTTTTTGTCGGAGAGACAACGCTGTTAACACTTTACACATGAGAGCTGTGAGAGAATGTGATAAAAAAGAGCTTTTTCCAAGGACTCAACTATGCGCCTCTCGGGGACTCGAACCCAAGCCCTTCCGATCGAAAGGCGAGTGTCATACCACTAGACCACATAGCCGCACAATGGATCCACTGAATGCCCAACAACTACCAACATCACTACCGCTACTACTACTCGGATCGGAAGGTCCTGGGTTCGAGCCTCGCTCGGAGCATGGTTGAGTCCTTGGAAAAGGCTCTTTACTCACATTCTCTCACCGTACTCAGGTGTAAAATGAGTACCTGGCCGTTAGCAGCGTTGTCTTTGTCCGAAAATTTTTTATTACCTAACAGGCGTCATGTCACGTCCATACATGTTAAATGTAGCTGTTGGCCAGGGGACCCCTTGCAAAGCGTTTGAGCACGTTTAGTGGATATTGCGCTATATAAAAAGCTCAAGTTTTTTTTACTACGTCTACATTACTGCTGGATTGTCGCGCATTCCGCGGATCCACGAAAAGTACTGCATAATCGATGGATCGCGCAAATCAACGGAAAAACGCCTAACAATATTGATATTGTTGATATTATTATTATTATTATAATTATTATTATTATTATTATTATTATTATTATTATTATTATTATTATTATTATTATTATTATTATATTATTATTATTATTATTATTATTATTATTATTATTATTATAATTATTAAAAATAATAAATAATAATAATTATTATTATTATTATTATTATTATTATTATTATTATTATTATTATTATTATTATTATTATTATTATTATTATTATATTATTATTATTATTATTATTATTATTATTATTATTATTATTATTATTATTATTATTATTATTATTATTATTATTATTATTATTATTATTATTATTATTATTATTATTTATATTATTATTATAATTGTATTGATTGAATGATTATTATTATGATTATGATTATTATTATGATTATTATTATTACTTGTAAAAAGCCCGCAATTTCGCGGGGAAAGAACTATTTTCATTCGATACTGTACTCACCATCATATAATGAGGGCAGATTGGTAAACAACGTTCTCTGTGTAATTTGGTATATCTTCGGTTGATTTTTCTGTGTGGCCCAATAATATATTTAATAATATATTCCCTCAACTAACCCCAAGAAAAAATTTAACCTAGTACCTTTAATTAACCCTAATAGGAAAAACAAACACCCTAGTACTTTAATAAGACTTATGACTAACCCTAATAGGAAAAAAAATCATC
>NC_088373.1:25789979-25799979 GCF_034508935.2 Berghia stephanieae | reverse complement strand
TCTAGTATTCTTTCCATCTTGGTTTAACAGTAATAGCATAGAGTCAGTCAACGTCAACGGGTGTTTACAATGAACTTTTTATACAAATCTTATTCTTTCTATCTCGGTTAACCGTGTCGGACAAATCGGGTGTTTACAATGAATAATTATACAAATTCTCCAATGCCGCGTGTATATATGCAAAAAGCCCCACGATCCTATCACTGCACATGTTCAGAGTTACAGTCCAATCAAAACAGGGAACAGTCACAGATTACTTTGACGAGCGAGTGCATTCAAAACTGTTTTGAAGGTTCCCAGCATTCAACATTCGTTATGTCCGGTTCTAATCTATCAATATCGGACAACGCTGTCGGACAACCTTGGTGTTTAAAATAAACCTTTTAACAAATTCTTTTCTGTATATCTCAGTTAAGTGTTGAACAACTCTGGTGTATAATGAACAGTTATACAAATCATATTCTTTCTACAGTGTCGGAAAATTCTGGTGTTTACAATGAATAATTATACAAATTTTATTTTTTGTATCTCGATTAACATTGTCGGACAAGTCTAAATTGAACTTTCTTCTTCCAGATTATTTTGCAGGGTTACCATAATGAATGCCACATCGCTATCCCGGGTCAGAACATCATCTTCCTCCAGGCCCAGTTCTCTCACACCGTCCTTTACGCTATCCAACCATCTAGTATTTGGGCGTCCTTGTTTCTCTTTGTTCCGCTAAATAACTGTATATAACTCATAACCCCCCCCCCCCCCCCCCCCCCACACACACAAATACTTACCTCTCTCTTCTCTTAAAACGTGCAAACCATCTCAAACTATCTTTTCTCATCTTTATCAATACAAACTCTGACAATGAACAATTGTACAAGTTATTTTCTTTCTACCTCTGACAACAGTGTTGGACAACGTCAACTGGTGTGCCTGGCTAGAGCCCTTCTGAAGAAGACCAAAATCCTGATCTTGGACGAAGCAACAGCTGCCGTGGACATGGAGACCGATAACCTGATCCAGAATACAATACGGACAGAGTTGTGGGTTGTACGATCATTACTATAGCACATCGACTCAATACTGTTTTGGATTATGACAGGTCAGTAGGTGTAGTGCTAGTGGTGGTAATGGTGGTGGTGGTGGTGATAGTAGTAGTGGTTTAGTAGTATAGTGGTGGTGGTGGTGTAGTAGCGTAGTAGCGTGGTGGTGGTGGTAGTAGTAGGTTGTAGTAGTAGTAGTGGTGGTGTGGTGGTAGAGTAGTAGTAGCGTGGTGGTGGTGGTAGTAGTATGTGGTGTGGTGTGGTGGTAGAGTAGTGGTGGTAGTAGTGGTGGTGGTGTGTAAGTAGTAGTAGTAGTAGTAGTAGTAGTAGTAGTAGTAGTAGTAGTAGTAGTGGTAGTAGTGGTGGTGGTGGTGGTAGTAGTAGTAGTGGTAGTAGTAGTAGTAGTAGTGGTGGTGGTGGTGGTGGTGGTAGTAATAGTAGTGGTAGTAGTAGTAGTAGTAGTAGTAGTGGTGGTGGTGGTGGTGGTGGTGGTAGTAGTAGTAGTGGTAGTAGTAGTAGTAGTGGTGGTGGTGGTGGTGGTAGTAGTAGTAGTGGTAGTAGTAGTAGTGGTGGTGGTGGTTGTGGTGGTAGTAGTAGTAGTAGTAGTAGTAGTAGTAGTAGTAGTAGTAGTAGTAGTAGTAGTAGTAGTAGTAGTAGTGGTGGTGGTGGTAGTAGTAGTAGTGGTAACAACAAGATATGAAGTGAGTAGAAAAGTGCCAGAAGACAATAGAGAATAAAAAAATTTTCGCGGCGGTGGTGGGGTTTGAACCTGCGACCTTATTGGTACGACAACTCCGCCTGGCAGGTGAGAGCGTGGCTCTACCGTGTGAGCTATCCACGAACACGAAAATATTCGTATCAAAACCAAGTCATATTTCTAGAGCTCTCTCTCACCCACTTCTGGAGATCCCCGGCTCGCTCGCACACAACCATCGCGAAGTTATTTTTGACCAGCAGTTAAGCTTAATAGCCAATATTCTCAACACAAACATATAACATAGAAACGATTGAGACATTGAGTACGCTCCGGTATATGGGGTGAATTTTTAATTCAGAAAAGTGAGTGGAGCAGGCACTTATGTTGGTAACAACAAGATATGAAGTGAGTAGAAAAGTGCCAGAAGACAATAGAGAATAAAATTTTTTTTAGTAGTGTCGGAAGTAGGAAGTAGTGGTAGTAGTAGTAGTAGTGGTAGTGGTGGTGGTGGTGGTGGTAGTAGTAGTAGTGGTAGTAGTAGTAGTAGTAGTAGTAGTAGTAGTAGTAGTAGTAGTAGTAGTAGTGGTAGTAGTAGTAGTAGTAGTGGTAGTAGTAGTAGTAGTGGTAGTAGTAGTAGTGGTAGTAGTAGTAGTAGTAGTAGTAGTAGTAGTAGTAGTAGTAGTAGTAGTAGTAGTAGTAGTGTAGTGTAGTAGTAGTAGTAGTAGTAGTAGTAGTAGTAGTAGTAGTAGTAGTAGTAGTAGTAGTAGTCGTAGTAGTAGTAGTAGTAGTAGATGTAGTAGTAGTAGTAGTAGTAGTAGTAGTAGTAGTAGTAGTAGTGGTGGTGGTGGTGGTGGTGGTAGTAGTAGTAGTATTAGTAGTAGTAGTAGTAGTAGTAGTAGTGGTGGTGGTGGTGGTGGTGGTCGTGGTGGTAGAAGTAGTAGTGGTAGTAGTAGTAGTAGTAGTAGTGGTGGTGGTGGTGGTGGTGGTGGTGGTAGTAGTAGTGGTAGTAGTAGTAGTAGTGGTAGTAGTAGTAGTAGTGGTAGTAGTTGTAGTAGTAGTAGTAGTAGTAGTAGTAGTAGTAGTAGTAGTAGTAGTAGTAGTAGTAGTAGTAGTAGTAGTAGTAGTAGTAGTAGTAGTAGTAGTAGTAGTAGTAGTAGTGGTGAATATCATCATCATCGTCATCATCGTCACCATCGTCATCATAAGCTATTGAATCCTTCATGATTGCATTTTATTGAATCTTATCTTTTGAAAACCAATATTTTCATCTTGTCATTTTCTCCTAGAATCATGGTTCTAGATGCTGGGTACATCAAAGAGTTCGATACCCCTTCTAACCTGCTGGGCGATACTACATCAACCTTCTTCGCCATGGCCAGAGAAGCCCATCTGGTTTAAATGAAATTATCGACAATGAATTTTTTAGCCTTTCATAGTCTAGTCATCGGACACGGATGCCTCGGCAACTTTACTTACTTCCTTTCCCATGAGTTTCTTCTATTGTTTTTTTTTCTCTGTTCAGTTCTGTGTTTATTGTTGATGTAGATCTTGCTCAGTTTTCAAATTAACTTGACAAACTGGGCGGGGTCTTTGACCTCCCATGGTGGGCAGGAGGTCGTGTTGCGTCTTCTATCTCCTATCTCATTCTTCCGAGTTGCTTTCTGTCTTTGTCCTGGAATGCAATTACTACTTAGCGTTGTCCTAGCCCTGGACGGGGTCCTTGACTGGGAGGGAAGCAGTCAAATGTATAGTTGTAGTTTTGGGAGATGATTTTAAAAAAAATTGTTTTATGCATTGTTGCATTTTTTTTTTGTTTTAAACATATAATAGTTTGTAAACATTTGAGTGTATTCCTATTAATGGGGTCCCGTGCTTGGGTCTCCATGAGACATATAAGTGATCTGAAACTAAGCACACTTAAAGTGTGCTCGTGGAATCAATATCTGTTCCCTATTTGAACCATTCTCCTTTTATCTTACTTTTTCTTGGCTACCTTCACTTGTAATTCTTTAATTTTTTTACTATCCCATGTTCTTCCTTTTTACTGTCGCTGATATGACCTAAATGTGTCGCAAGCGCCGTAAAAGCCTTAAAACAAAGAACAAACAAACATAACGTGACAAATGTAAAAAAAAGAAAGAAAAGAAAATGTGAAACAGTACCAGACAAAATAGAAAGAACAAATTTGAGGAAAGAAATAATCTTTAAAAATCTGAAATGACCCAGATGTCTAAATGTTGCAAGCGCCGGAAAAAACACCCTTAAAAACAAACACAAAAATATTACTCACTCTCTCTTACGTACACACACACATACACACACACACACTCACACGCACACAAACAAAAAACACAAACACAAACACAAATTAACGCACACGCGCACAACATATTCCAAAATTTGATTTACATTGAGTTCTTGTCAAATGGACATTGTTTTGTAGGTGTAAATATAAATTTAAATATTATATTAGACAACATTTTATTGTAACGTTCTTTTAAAGTACAAGAATGAATGAAATGATTTGGTACATGTAGTGACATGGAGATGCCTGATTCTTGGTTTTATATTCATCTTTATAATAAACAGAATTCGTGTCCACGACAGTATTGGTTGGTTGTTTGTTGTTGTTTTTCTTTCTTTTTTTTTAGTAGATACTTTTTCTTTTTTTAATTTTGAAAATATTTCCACCAATGTTTAATATGAGAATCAAGTGTCTCAACAGTTTATATAGATGGTATGCGCTTCGCTAAGAAACTCACAACATTGACATCCGAAAGTATAACGGACCAACAGACAAAACTATGTGTAACTGTGAATGTTTATAGTCTGGTTAATACATTGTAGTGAGAATTACTCATAGACGCGGATGGCAAAAAGCAATAACAAAGACCTGAGTGACGTCATCTTCGTTCTATCTATAATTCCGCTAGCGTTGATAGACTTTGAATACCGAACAAAACACGTAAACCAACGTGTACATATTTGCAGGTCTGATAACCCAAATCTATTATGGGCTCATTGTTGGAATGGAGATAATATCATTCTTTTAAAAAATGACGCAAAATATTGTCCCTTACAACAATGTTGTGCTAGGCCCATACTTGTGTTAGGATGTCGGACTCGCGTAGATGTAAACGTCACGAAAACAAACCAGAGCAGAAAAATTTATTTTAAAAAAAACAAACCCCCCCCCCCCCCCCCCCCCCCCCCCCCAAGTCATTTGTCAAGGGACACAAGAGCTATTAAACTAGACGTATTTTTGTTATTAACACGATTACCTCCCTTTGCTAATCCTGCCGAATTGCTGTGATGGGATGACAAAACAGGATCGACAGCGGTGTCATTTCTATTTATTTATTTATCTATTTATTTATTTATTTATTTATTTATTTATTTATTTATTCATTTATTTATTTATTAGGCGAGTGTCATATCAGACGACCTCAAAGCGGCACAAGGACGATCTTGAATTGGAACATTGTCGTGGTGGTGGTTGGTGGTCATCTCAACATGAAGATCTATGGAATCTCACACATATTATTATTATGCATGGTTCCAAATGATTTTTTAAAAACAAAAACGTCAAATCACCCTGTTAGCTTAACCCTCACCTTACTAACTATAGGAAAATCGTCACATTTATTACGATGCAGTCAACATTTTTCTCATTCTGATTTCTATTGTACATCATAACATTTGAACAAAAATGTTGGCTATAGTTAAAGTACATTAACACTGTGTTGAAGAGTTCGTTCAGCAGAAAACAAATAAGTATAGCTAGAACTAACAGCTTTTGTGTTTGAGTGAAATAAATCTATTTTTGTATAGGTTGGGTGTGAAGTTTTGGGGAAAATCCGGAAAATGGTTGGTAAGGAGAGGTTAAATGGCGTCGTTATTGTCAACGCACTCGTTTCACAACGACAAATTAGGGAGAAAACGCACCATGACTCAAACATTGTGTATTAAACAGTGCCGGACACAGCAAAAATCAAAATTAATAATTATAATAAAAAGTACCAAAAAAAAAAAAAATGAAACAACCAAAAAAAAACAACAAAAAACAAAAACAAAAAACAAACAACCCCCCCCCCCCATAAAAAAACAACATAAAAACAAAAACAAAAAAACAAAAACACAAGAAAACAAACAACCAACCAACCAACAAACAAAAACTGAAAGAAAAAAAAAACTATCCCAAAAAAAAATAAATTCAGCCCGTCCCTCCGAGGAATGGAACCTCAGACCTCCTTATTACAGGTCAGACGTGCTACCATTACACCATAGGGGTAAGACAACAGTTGGGACGATTTTATTGACTATATTTTGAGTTGCTCCAATTTTATTTTTGAAAATTTATCAGTTTGAAATTATAATGGAGCTATGAAAAATAATAAAGCGCTTTTGTTTACGCCAGCTGGATATAACGAACCGACACACCAAATCATGTGTAACCTGGAACGTTTTGGCCAAGGAGTTCACAACATTGCCATCCCGAAGTATAACGGACCAACACGCAAACTCTGTGTAACCATGAACTTTTATAGTCTGGTTAATACAGTTTAGTGAGAACAACTCACAAACGCGGATGGCAAAAACAATAACAAAGGCCTGAGTGACGTCATCTTCGAACTATCTATAGTCTGGTTAATAAATACAATATAGTGAGAATAACTTATAAACATTGACGGCAATAACAATTACAAAGGCCTGAGTGACGTAAACTTCATTCCATCTATATATCGCTGTCTCCGACTTGGGGTTGATTTCTGTTCCTTGTGATAGAGTTTAAATACAAAATGTGACACATGGTCTCAAGACGGTAATATGTCTGGATGGATTGGATCCCGAAAAGTGACTTTAGAATAGGATTCAACAGTTGTGACGTCAGTTCCTTCGTCATGATGCATAGTAACTTAGTAACTGGTTCTAAAATATATGACCAATGGGGGACGCGCTTATGAAATACTTCTCTGACGAGCATAAAAGTGTATCCAGAGGAGAAAAATATTATAAATCTGATTATGTTTTGACTTCTATACATTCTGATCACATGACATGTGAAAAACTAGCCAGCATGAAGAATAAAAAGTACAGATCTTCTTTGTTTAGAACCACGATGGCCGTCGTTGCTGGGCGACGTGACGTCAGACTATTGAATCCAATTGAAATGACAGCAAATTGTGATGGTCTAAGAGAGATAATTATTATTATATTATTGTCTCATCCCCTAACGTTATCTAGAGTTGTCCTCACCTATGGTCACGTGCCCAAACCCACGGGCCTTGGTTGAGTGATTTGTGAGTTCAGTCCGTGTTCGTGTCGGGTGAAGAAAGGTTGTGTGGGAAGATGGTCGACCGGTTGATGAGTTGAAAGTGTCTCGATGTGTTTACGTGTTTGTAAGTGTCTCGATGTGTTTACGTGTTTGTAAGTGTCTCGATGTGTTTACGTGTTTGTAAGTGTCTCGATGTGTTTACCTGTTTGTAAGTGTCTCGATGTGTTTACGTGTTTGTAAGTGTCTCGATGTGTTTACGTGTTTGTAAGTGTCTCGATGTGTTTACGTGTTTGTAAGTGTCTCGATGTGTTTACGTGTTTGTAAGTGTCTCGATGTGTTTACGTGTTTGTAAGTGTCTCGATGTGTTTACGTGTTTGTAAGTGTCTCGATGTGTTTACGTGTTTGTAAGTGTCTCGATGTGTTTACGTGTTTGTAAGTGTCTCGATGTGTTTACGTGTTTGTAAGTGTCTCGATGTGTTTACGTGTTTGTAAGTGTCTCAATGTGTTTACGTGTTTGTAAGTGTCTCGATGTGTTTACGTGTTTGTAAGTGTCTCGATGTGTTTACGTGTTTGTAAGTGTCTCGATGTGTTTACGTGTTTGAAAGTGTCTCGATGTGTTTACGTGTTTGTAAGTGTCTCGATGTGTTTACGTGTTTGTAAGTGTCTCGATGTGTTTACGTGTTTGTAAGTGTCTCGATGTGTTTACGTGTTTGTAAGTGTCTCGATGTGTTTACGTGTTTGTAAGTGTCTCGATGTGTTGACGTGTTTGTAAGTGTCTCGATGTGTTTACGTGTTTGTAAGATATATCGTCTGGGAATGGAAGTATCTACCGTTTTGTAATAAATGTTTAATAGATAGTATGCAGATGACGTCACTCAGGCCTTTGTTATTGTTTTTGCCATCCGCGTTTGTGAGTTGTTCTCACTAAACTGTATTAACCAGACTATAAAAGTTCATGGTTACACAGAGTTTGTGTGTTGGTCCGTTATACTTCCGGATGGCAATGTTGTGAACTCCTTGGCCAAGCGCATTCTATCTATAGGAGTATATATATTCAGGTTTTCATCCAACCGAGTCATCGATCACATGATTTGTTGCTGTACAACGATTAAGTATTTTTTCAGAAATATAAACACGCTGCTTTGTTTATGAAAGTTGTAAACATACCCACGAGTCATGCTGAGCAAAATGACCAATACGCTTCAACAGTCGTAACGTCACTTCCCTCGTAATGACGAACGGTAACTTAGTAACTGGCTCTAACTATCGGCACAATGGCGGACGCCCTAATGAAATATTTCTCCGACCAGCATAAAAGCGTATCCAGAGGGTAAAAAAAACCATTATAAATGAGTGATGTCTGATCATGTTTTGACTTTTATACATTCTGATCACAAGACATATGAAAAATTCTAGCCAGCATGAAGAATAAAAAGTATTGAATTTCTTTGTTTAGAACCACGATGGTCGCCGTTGCTGGGCGACATGACTTCGGATTATTGAATCCAATTGTGACGTTGGATATTTCTCAAAGTGTGAACACGTTTCACTATATCGATTCTTTTTGAGCACACCTTGCAATGTGACCTATGACCTCGAGCACATGGAAATGTAATATAGATCATGCCCTTTCAGTTTTGTAACAAACCATGTCACCTCCTCACACATTGCTAAATGTGAGTACTATTTCGGAAGTTGTACCATCGAGATGTCTCTCTTTCTATCTATCTCTATTTTTCTTCTTCTCTCCATCTTGACTCATCATAATCTGATGATGTGAACCCGGGGACTCCTACTTCTATTTGTGAATCCTTCTATAGATAGTATGCAGATGACGTCACTCAGGCCTTTGTTATTGTTTTTGCCATCCGCGTTTGTGAGTTGTTCTCACTAAACTGTATTAACCAGACTATACAAGTTCATGGTTACACAGAGTTTGTGTGTTGGTCCGTTATACTTCCGGATGGCAATGTTGTGAACTCCTTGGCCAAGCGCATTCTATCTATAACATGTTATGGGCCACATTTGTCTGTTGTCTTAGGACAATGCGGTTGTCTTGATTCCCTCTTTATAAATAAACTCGTGACACAAATACACACATTATTCAGTCTTGACAAGTCACCTACTCACCATTTCTAGACGGGCGTACTCTCTCAGAAGTAGTCCCATCTAGATGCTTTCTATCTCTATGTCTATTCTTCTCTCCATCTTGGCTCATCATTATCTTATAATGTTAGCCTGGAGACTTCTATTTCTATCTGTGAGTTCTATAACATGTTACGGACCGCACTTGTCTGTTGTCTTAGGACGATGCGGTTGTCTTGAACCCCTCTTTATAAACAACCCGTTTCACAAATCCACAGATTATTAATATATATATATGTGTGTGTGTGTGTGTATATATATATATATATATATATATATATATATATATATATTTTTTTTTTTTCAGTCTTTACGATGTAAGGAAATGTAATTTTCTCCACAGTGAGAAATAGAAAGCAAACCCAATGTTTCGTGTATATTTAATTTGTCTATAAATCAAATTTTCAGTCCCAAAATCATTCTAACATAAGATCGTTTTGAGACGCTGGGTTACATATATTGCCCTCTTAATAATAATAATAATAATAATAATAATAATAATATAATAATAATAATAATAATAATAATAATAATAATAATAATAATAATAATAATAATAATAATAATAATAATAATAATAATATAATAATAATAATAATAATGATAATAATGATAATAATAATAATATATAATAATAATAATAATGATAATAATAGTAAGAAGAAGAAGAAGAAGAAGAAGAAGAAGAAGAAGAAGAAGAAGAAGAAGAAGAAGAAGAAGAAGAAGAAGAAGAAGAAGAAGAAGAAGAAAGAAGAAGAAGAAGAAGAAGAACAACAACAACAACAACAAGAATATCAATAATAATAACAATAATAATATTACCATCATCCTTACACCCAATCATCA
>NC_088373.1:25785795-25789880 GCF_034508935.2 Berghia stephanieae | reverse complement strand
CCTTCATTCAATCTATACAGTCCGCAGCTTTTAGCAGTAGCCTGATTAGTAATCACTTAAAGCAACATGGCGTCGGACCATCCATTGACAGAGAACAGAGCAGGAAAAGTTTATTCAATCAATGCGCCTTGTCACATGACCGATGGTTTATGTCCCAATCTGATTGGCTGTCTCTTGCAGCACCAGGGGATGATGGGATATCATCAAGATTTGAGGGGATTGGGTAGTGATTCGTGATTAATCATAACGGTAATGGAAAGGGAGTCGTGAGATAATGAGGAAAAATTGATGAAAGTATGCGGCTATGTGGTCTTGTCTGTGGTATGACACTCGCTTTCGGATCGGAAGGTCCTGGGTTCGAGCCTCGATCGCTCGGCGCAAAGTTAAGTCCTTGGAAAAGGCTCTTTACTCACATTCTCTCACCTTACTCAGGTGTAAAATGAGTACCTGGCCGTTAACAGCGTTGTCTCTGTCCGAAAAAATTGTAATATCGCCTAACAGGCGTCGTGTCTCGTTCTACATGTTACGTGTTGCTGTTGGTTAGGGACTCGTTGTAAAGCGCTTTAAGCACGTTTAGTGGATATTGCACTATATAAATTCTCATTTATTTATTTTTTACTATAGAGGTGTTCCGATAACTTAGTTGGTAGAGCACTCGCTTCATATGTAAAGGGACCGAGCTAGATGGGGTTAAACTCCGGAGAGAAAAAAAAAAAAGAGACAGAGAGAGAGAGAGAGAGAGAGAGAGAGAGCGAGAGAGAGAGAGAGAGAGGATAATAGAAGAGAATATAGATCAGAGAGAGAGAGAGAGAAAGAGAGAGAGAGAGAGCGAGAGAGAGAGAGGGGAGATAGAGAGATAGATAGAGAGAGAGAGATAGAGAGAGAGAAAGAGAGAGTCCAGTCGTTATCCTATATACTATAATAAGGTAAAGGCTGGACCATCCCCAGCCCTCAAGCAGCAAGCAGATGATAGCTGTTGGCTGTCGGACAGAATGGGGGATGAGGATGAAAATGGGTTGTTTGGGGAATGATGTGAATCGCTAAGGCCCTAGCCTGACCTGGGTTGGGCCGGGCTAGTGCTGGGCTGGGGCTGGGGCTGGGGCTGGGGCTTGGGCTTGATTGAGATGGCCTGGTTCTACAACAGCAAATTGGCACTCTCACATATGGATGATTGGTGTCATATGCAGACGGGGGGGGGGGGGGGGGGGGGGGGGGGGGGGGGGGGGGGCTTGCCTACCGCTGACAAAACATCCTTTGTCAACTTTGGGTTGGAAACTGTTACGTTCTATACACGCCCTTATGACATATTTCTATGTTTTGTTAATAGGCTTCAACAGTCGTGACGTCACTTCCCTCGTAATGACGTATGGTAACAACTTAGTAACTGATTCTAAACTATCGGAACAATGGCGGACGCCCTTATGAAATATTTCTCTGACGAGCATAAAAGTGTATCTAGAGAAAAACAACATTATAAATCTGATCATGTTTTGACTTTTATAGCATGTGAAAACGTACTTGTACGCAGAATCCATGACTACGTCTAGAGCTGCACATAGGAATTCAATCCCTCGTGGGGGCGGGGACGTACACTCCTCTAAGCTTGGTGAGAAGTTGCCAGGCTTTGATACCAGTAAGAGGAGACATTGGGTGGCTGCGAATCGGCTTCGGTCGAGGAGCTGCCTAACGGCAAGTGCGCTCATCGGTGGGGTCTTTCTACCTGTCCAATATGTACCCGATGTGGGAAAGAACCTGAGACGGCAGAGCATCTAGTCGAACGGTCTGTTGTGACGATGCTACCCGGCGGGTTCGCGACGGTGTACGAATGCGGACCGGACTTTGCGGATTGGGTCAATCGTTATAATATAGTAGTGTGAGAACCATAAGAGGCTGCTGCCAGCATGAAGACTCAACGTGTTAAAGTGGTATTTTGTTGGAATGTAACACGTTCTAACAATTGAATTTATAGACAAAAATAACTCCACAAACAAAGGGACCGAGATCGATCCCGGGTGCAGTCGAGATTTCTTTTCTGAAGCCTCTGTCCATCCAGCAATGAATGGGTACCTAGGTTTGATAGATCCAGCGGAAAGTACTTTGTGATAGACTAGAATTGTAATGTTTTTCTCCTCTGGATACACTTTTATGCTCGTCGGAGAAGTATTTGACAAGGGCGGCGATGGAGATAATGACATCCGTCATTGTTCCGATAGTTTAGAACCAATTACCAATTGTTGAACCCTATTGTTTGATTCAATGAAACGTCCTTGAGCTGGTTGCTTTTTTTCTTTTTTCTCTTTTTTTTGGGGGGGGGGGGGGGATTTTGGGAGTCACCATCACCATTCTTCAGCAAGCACGGAGAATAACTCACTCAATCCTAGAGATTTTTGCTACTTTTCAAAATTGGAAGAAATGCATTAAAAATGAGCATGTACATAGATCGTTTTATTCAACTACTATTAACACGTAAAAACTAAAAACATCAGCTTTGATACTTCGCCTATAATAATTTGTCTAAGAAAAAATATAATAAATAGGCATGGGTTAAACCGTAGCCATCGTTATGTTATAGCCTGACACTGAAATCCAAAAAGACTGGCATTTTGAAGTCATTATTTGTTTTTTTTTTTCACCGCATAGTGAGTTGTCGTTAGTAGTGCTCATGGAAACAAGTTATTTCATTGGTTGAACTATTGAATACAACTCACGATTTGTTTTCTTTTGTGGCAAAAGACTGGCATTTTGACGTCATTTTTTGGTCAGTGTCAGGCCATAACTTTACGATGGCTACGGTTAAAGTAACCAGGGTAAACTACGGATATAGTCGGTGTTGGGGTTGAGTGAGTTAAGCAGAGTAAAATGGAAGAGAGATGATGAGTTGATTGAATGAAACGGCCCCGATTGACTGGGCCCGAAATGCGCGGCAAAGTGATGATTTCCTGCAAGTGGTTATCGGTATAATTTGATGGGAAACAAAGTGTAACCTTTGACCTCTGGGGGGGGGGGGTAGACTGAGTCACAGAATTTTTTTGGTTTTTTTTTTTTGTATATGGCTCATCTTCCATACAAAATGGATAAGATTCTTGGAAACGTTTGTGTGAGTGAGTGTGTGTGTGTGTGTGTGTGTGTGTGTGGGAGAAAGAGAGAGAGAGAGAGTGTATGTTTGTGTATGTGTGTATATGTATGTGCGTGTATGTGTGGTGTTGCTGTTGGTCATGTAAAGCGCATTGAGCACGTTTAGTGGATATTGCGCTATATAAATGCACAAGTTATGTTTTAAACTTAATTTGTATTTTTTTGTTGGCTTTAGCCTAAATATTCAATTTTTAGAATCCCCCCCCCCTCTCTCTCTCTCTCTCTCTCTCTCTCTCTCTCTCTCTCTTTCTTTCTTTCTTTCTCTCCCCCTCTCTCTCTCTCTCTCTCTCTCTCTCTTTCTTTCTCTCTCTCTCACTCTTTCGTTCTTTCTTTCTCTCCCCCCTCCCTCTCTCTCTCTTTCTCTCTCTCTCTCTCACTCTCTCTCTCTCTCTCTCTGTCTGTATGTGTAGGTATATGTGTTTGTGAGTGACTGTTTGTGTCCATGTTTGTTAATGTTCGTGAGACTCTCTATCCCTGTACCCTCAGCCCTACCTTTCCACCACCACTATATCAGCATTGAAAGTACATAAGTCTAAAAATTCCTTTTTATATCTACGACTACAGCCCTGCGTGCACATTTTAACAGGTCTGAAAACCGAACGCAATTATGGGCTTGATTTATTTCTCTCCTTACCAGTTATTTTCAGAATTTTACCCGAAACTTCATAGCCACCCAACACAAAAATAGTTTTTCAAACAGAAGAGTAACGAGGATATTCAATATTTTGCTCAGAAAAATGAACTCTGCAACACAGTGTCATGTTTTTATAGCATGAACTCTGCAACACAGTGTCATGTTTTTATAGCATGAACTCTGCAACACAGTGTCATGTTTTTGTAGCATGAACTCTACAACACAGTGTCATGTTTTTATAGCATGAACTCTACAACACAGTGTCATGTTTTTATAGCATGAACTCTACAACACAGTGTCATGTTTTTATAGCATG
>NC_088373.1:25753295-25770795 GCF_034508935.2 Berghia stephanieae | reverse complement strand
TTCTCCCTTCCTCTTTCTCTACCCCCCCCCCCCCCCCATCTCACATTCCACATACCCTACTACCAGCTCTACTACAGTATTCGTTGAATTCTAGCTCACGAGTAGAAGCCAAAAAGCGTGCTAGAATCCAAGCTTGCCTAAATCCGATGCTCATAATGGGAGGTATCGACTTATATAGATAAAACTCGGTCACCAAGCTCCAGTCAGTGTGCTGTTTTGCAGAGCGTGCTGTATTTATGTGTGCTAGAACCGGCGAGCACTGTATAATTGTTGTTTAACAATAAAATTTTTAAAATAATAATATTCCCCTTTATTCATCCTATAGGGAAATTTATTTCAAGGGTCTATTCCAAGAGAAGACTTGAATAACCCACGCGTCAGCCGCAGTGCAGCGCCGCATATCGAGCAAGGGCGAGATGACTTGCTCAAGGCCACGCAGCGCAGCGGCGGGTGATCGAACTCGGTACCTTTCGTGTACGAACCAAAGACCGTTACGCCTCGCCACAATACCCCCTATTCGAAATTTACTTCACGTTACCCCCCCCCCCCCAATTGCCCGCCACCTCCCCCCCCCAATTGCCCGCCACCTCCGACTGTCATACACTGATAAATCACATTTTAATTTTCAAAAATTTAGCCAGAAAAAGCAAGTTATTGGGGGTGGGGGGGGGGGGTAATGTGAAGTATATTACAGTACAAACAAGGGGGGGGGGGCATCGTGACTCAGAGGTACGGTCTTTGCTTCGTACCCGAAAGGTTGCGAGTATCATTTCAATTCACATTACGTTACAGTGAATGACAAAATCAGTCGGAAGATGAAAAGGCTTGAACTGAGATATTGTCAAGTTTAATTAGCAGGTCAATATTTATCAAAATAAGTTCTTGTCATAAATTATTAAATCAACCCTTTTTGTACATCTTCAGATAGTATCAAAGCTTAATTTCACTTCTAAATCATTTTTATAGCTAGTCAAGTTGAAAATGTATGAAAATTAAGAAAAGTTGCTGGATTCCTTTCCAATACATCTGACTATAACTTCATGAAAAATAACCCAATATACTTCAAATAAATATTAAAATGCTTTGGTGAGCATATTATTCTTTCATAAAAATGATAAAAAATGAGAAAACAAGATTTTCAACTTCCGACTGATTATGTCCTGTACTCACTGACACATTTTTGGGGATTCTGACCAAAATATAAAAACTGTATTTTGTCAAAGCCAGTCAGAAGACCAATCATGTTGTTTATTTTATCCTCCTGCTCGTCGCGGCCATTTGAATCAAGTATAATTTCTACACTCATTAAACGAACAATTATCTTATTTTCAATGTCTTTCAATTTTGAAAAATAAATTATGCTCTTTCTTTTTTTTCTTTCTTTTTTCCTTTCACACAGCATCGTGAAAGGTCATCGAATCGGTTCGGATTTTTAAAAATTTTAAAATGGATATCATGTGACCAAACTAGTCGAAACGGTATAAGATGAAAATGTCGCTTTCCTGAATGAAAGTATGTCTGACTAAAATCTATAAATAGAATGACGTTGACGTCACTCTGGTCTTTGTTAATGATTTTTGCCATCCGCGTTTATGAGTAATTCTCACTTAACTGTATTATCCAGACTATAAAAGTTAATGGTTACACAGAATTGTGTGTGTTGGTCTGGATGTCAATGTTGTGAGCTTCTTAGCCAAACGCATACTATCTATAAGTTAAGCTTCAAAATTTGACATCATGTTGAGGTGAACCCAATGGTTACAATTGGACACTTTTTCCGCAATGTGCCTAATGCTAAATATTTTAAGACTGTAATGTAATGAACCGAATGTTTAAAATGTTGACACTGTGTTGTGGTGAACTTAACTCTCTCCTTCCCTGCCATTTTCAGGATTTCCCCCAAAACTTCACACCCAACTAACACAAACATATATCTTTTCTCACTCAAACACAATAGCAGTAAAGTTGCGATACATAATTTCTATAGCAAATCATGCTCTACAACACACTGTTCATTTTCTTTAAATGTTATCATGTACAAAATAAATTCGAATAAGAAAAGTGTTGGCTGTATCGTAACGAATGTGACGATTTTAATAGTTGGTAAGGAGAGAGAGTTTATGCTTAAAATGTTAACATTGTGTTGTGGTGAACCTAGTGCTTAAAGTTCGTCCTCGGTGTCTTTAAATAAAGTGTTGCTGTCGGCTCGGACCCCCAGTAAAACGATTTGAGCACGTTTAGTGGATATTGCGATATCAATAATTGCGCAAGTTTTGAGAGATAGGTGTTGTAAAGGTGCTGGTCATAAGCGGGCGCCGAAGAGGAGACTTTACGGTATGACGTAGAAATCTGATTCCAAACGACCTGCTTGGGAATAACTATAGAATTGTGATGTAAAAATGTCCATTTAGAAAATAAAAAGAAATTTCTATAGATAGTATGCGCTTGGCTAAGGATCTCACAACATTGTCATCCGGAAGTATAACGGACCAACACACAACACTTTGTGTAACCAAGAACGTTTATAATCAGGTTAATACAGCTTAATGAAAATTGCTCATAAACGGGGATGGCAAAAAACAATAACAAAGACCTAAGTGACGTCAACTTCATTCTATCTATAGGTTAACGATGGCTGCGGAATAAATATAAAATTGTGATGCAAAAATGTCTATATAGAAATTAAAAAGCAATGTCTATACGTTTTGAAATGTGTGATATTTCGCTTGTGATTACGAAATACGATATTAAACCAACGTCTGAACGTTCTTTATAAAATTTAACGGACAGAGTGAAATAAATATAAATGTGAATATTGTGTAATTTCTCCTCCCCTCTTTCGACTCAATTACTTGAGCACCTTTTATAAATATCTATAGTTCTATTTTAATTCGTACTTCCTTACAAAGGGGCAACCTATTTCCTACCCATCAATGTTTTTGTTTATTCATCTTAACAACGCTACTACCACATAATCTCATTCATCTGTAGTGTTTCATTCATCCTGTTTTGTTGATAAATGAAAACCGGAAACGTCCATTTTATCTGTTTTAGTAGATTATTACATTGAAGCTTACATTCAATTTCACATTGTTACGTAATTTCGAAGCACATTAGATTATTTTAACTCTCTCCTTACTGATCATTTTCAGTATTTTCCCAAAATGGCAGGCTTACCCAGCAGAGAAATTGATTTTTTAAACTCAAACAATCTCTCTACAAAACAACTTTATATTCTCATTAATTAAACAAAGATCAATCTTCAATGTTTTTGTGATTTTCAAAATAAATCTGGATAAGAAAAATGTATATTGGGTCGTAACAAATTTGACGTTTTGGTGCAGGTGGTAAGGAGAGGGTTAAAAAGGACCCGCCATGACCTTGTGTCTGATTTAGTTCTTGTATCTGGTTGGGATCTGTTGGCAAAGAGGAAAGACAGAAATAAAACAAACGATAAATAAGAGGATGTTGTTTGACGAGTGTTTGAGTCAAAATTAAAGTCAAGATTCGTATGAATAACTACCATACGAGGACTTGGGAGAGATGAAGGGGAGGTTGGGGGTGAAGGGTGGGTGGAAGGTGGTGGTGGTGGTGAGGGGGGGGGGGGGGATCCGTCGATTGACGTGTGTCTGGGATTTGATGGGTAGGGCCTATCCATAGTGACAGTGTATACAAGACACTTGTCCATGCATGCCCACCGTGAGTGACAACCCGGGGTACTCACTCACGCTGGTCAAATGTTTGGGCAAGACAGTCGGAGTACATCGTTGGGATTTCAAGATTGGGTTGTCGGGGATGCTTGGATGCTTGGCGGGACGGCTGTTATTTAACCCTTTATCGGCCTGTTTGCAATTTACTGTAGTATTACTACTACTACTACTACTACTACTACTACTACTACTACTACTACTACTACTACTACTACTACTACTACTACTACTACTACTACTACTGCTACTACTACTACTACAACCACTGCTACTACTACTACTACTACTACTACTACTACTACTACTACTACTACTACTACTACTACTACTTCTACCACTACTTCTACTACCACCACAACGGCCATTATAATAATAATAATAATAATAATAATAATAATAATAATAATAATAATAATAATAATAATAATAATAATAAAAGACACTTTACAGATAATGAATTAGAGACGTTCCGAATAATAAATGTAGTCACAATAAAATATTGAAACGAAATACATATTGCTTAAATAATAGTATACAAACATTCCATACTCACGTACTATCTAAAGGGTAGCAAGGAATTGTTAATATCCGTTTAAAGTTTTCATAAACTCCGGGCTCTAAACGACAACTTTCCTCTTTGATAAAGGGAAACCGAGCCTTGTTAACAAAGATGTCCTATGTTATTTATTGGAGCATAGCATCTCTTAAAATTAATTGTGCCAGTGACATAATCAGTCGGACGGTGAAATGTTTTTTTTAAATTATTATTTTTTTTCATTTTCTGAAATAATATGACTCACCAGAGCATTTTAATCTTTATTTGAAGTAAATCGGGTGATTTTTCATGAAGTTATGGTCAGATGTATGGGAAAGGTATCCTGCAAATTTTCTCAAATTTCATACTTTTCCAACTTGATCAGCTGTAAAAATTATGTAGAAGTGAAATTAAGCTTTGATATTTCCCGAAGATGTAGAAAAAGGGTTGATTTAATAATTTACGACCAGAACTAATTTTGAATAAAAATTGACCTTCGAACTAAACTTGGCAATATCTCATTTCAAACCGTTTATTGATTATGTCATTCACTGTAACAATTTGTATTTAATTAGAATCTAGTTGGAGAATAATGGAAGCCCGGGTGTTTAGGGTTAAACCAGTGCTATAGTGTGTCTCTCGTGATGTCACAATCATTATGTGTATTATCTGTTCAAATAACTGTCTGTGATGCTTGGTTGCCTATTGGTAGCTGCGTGGAGAGTGACTGTCTCAGTTTATAGACCTGTCTGTCATAACATTTTTCTTCTTATTCTTCTTCTCCCTCCTTCCTCCTCCTCCTCCTCCTTCTCCTCCTCCTCCTTCTCTTCTTCTTCTTCTTCTTCTTCTTCTTCTTCTTCTTCTTCTTCTTCTTCTTCTTCTACTACTACTACTACTTCTTCTTCTTCTTCCTCCTCCTCCTCCTCCTCCTCCTCATCATCATCATCATCATCATCATCATCATCCTCCTCGATCTCTTCTTCTTCTTCTTCCTCGTAAGTGACGACGATCCGTCAAAATGTATCTGTTGCGAACACAAGCTTTTCAAAAAATTATCTTCCAGTTAACTAGTCATAATTAATTTACCATTTGCTTAATACGTCGTGCATTGGTAAACTTCCCTTGCACCTACCTCTTCTTGACAATATATTACATTGAAGTCCATTGGTCATACAGTTTACCGTTGTACGTCGTACGTGCTATGCACCGTCACAAGATCCAAAATGCCGTGTGCAAAATGCGTATAAAATTGATTCGATTCCCAGTAACGTCCAGTTAGTCCTTGGTCCCTGCATGTCTCCTGGTGGACACAAACTCCATCTCTGGGGGACGTTTATTTCTGTCCTACAATTACAAAACGCGTTTTATTGTATTTCCTGGAAACAAATAATATGCAGACATTTTAACCCTCTACTTACCACCTATTGGAAAATCGTCACATTTGTTTCGATGCAACCGTTACTTTTCCAGGGGCGTGGCTATATTGGTTGATTTGGTGCCTGGCACAGCATCCATCTTTTAAAAATGGATTACAGCATTTAAAAAAAAAAAATTTTTTAATAAATGAATAAATAAATAAATAACCCCCCCCCCCCCCCCCCCCCCCAAGAGAAATGGTATATACCGCCTCTTACTCATTTGAGTAAGTCTTTTCTGTATATTTTGTTCCTTCTTTTATATTTGATAGCATGTTTTAAGTCATTTTATTCTGATTCGGGTACCACCTTATACTGCACCTTTCTCATCCAGATTTCATTTCTATTTGCTATAGCTATAAAAACTTGACATTCTGTAATGTGGTTCATATTGTCGAACAATATTACGTATAAAATGTGCTTGTTGCTTTTCTGTTTAAGAAATGTCTATTTTTGTGTTGGGTGGGTGTGAAGTTTTGGGGAAAATTCTGAAAATGGCTGGTAAGGAGAGGGTAAAGCTCCATTGAATAACATAAGACTGACGATTGTTGATGTTTCGAGTTTCCCCTTTATTGAAACAAATGAAGCATCATATCAATATTCAATATGTAGTGTGTAAATGTGTGTATAAAATTGATGAGATTAGATTCAAATTGATTCCCGCCAGTAAGGGTCAGTAAGTCGGTAGCCCCAGCAATGCTCTTTCTTCAGGGCCATAAGGCCCAAGGAGCCGGCGTTTATCTCGGTTTCTATCGCGTGAAACGGACAATTAATAGCAATTATTGTTTGCTACCCTTCGGATACCCTTCGCAAAGTACTTTCCGCCAGATCTAACAGACCCAGCTACCCAATCACTTCTGGGCGGACACCCTTCTCTCTCTCTCTCTCTCTCTCACTGTCTCTCTCTCTCAATCTCTCTCTCTCTCTCAATCTCTCTGTCTCTCTCTCTCTCTCACTGTCTCTCTCTCAATCTCTCTCTCTCAATCTCTCTCTCTCAATCTCTCTGTCTCTCTCTGTCTCTCTCTCTGTCTCTCTCTCTCTCTGTCTGTCTCTCTCTCTCTCTCTCTCTCTCTCTCTCTCTCTCTCTCTCTCTTTCTTTTTCGACGATTTTTATTTCCTCTGTCCACTGACAAAAAGCTATTTTCTTTTTCATTTTGACCAAAAAAAACAAAAAAACAAACAAAAAAAAAAAATCCCCCAAAAATTGCTCACCATAACGAACGACTTAAAAATCATAATTATTTATACCGACCGTTCTTCTTAACAGAAGTCTTAGGTTAAAAAATTATTGACAGGTCGGGGGTCGTTTTGACCGATCCATTAATTTATTGATTATAAGTTTTATGGCAAAATGAATATGAGCCATTTTGTCAAAGTGTGTGTATGTATGTGTGTGTGTGTGAGTGTGTGTGTTTGTGTGTGTGTGTTTGTGTGTGTGTGGGAAGGGTGAGAGAGAGAGAGAGAGGGGGGGGGGGAATACTTATTGAGTTAAGGACACCCGGCGGTGGGCAGACGATTGAGACAGGGTTATTTTGGTCATTTCATTTCTTTCGTGCATTTAGTGTCTCTCTCTCGGGGGCGCCACGATATCTCCCTGGTGGTCTTGGGAGCTGTTCATTCAGTGTTACAGTTCAGTGGATGGCCATAGCCTTCTTTGACGTAGTGATGCTATGCGTTTAGGTAAAATGCTCACAACATTCGCCTGTTGGATATAAAGCAACAACACACAAAAAACTATAGATAGAATGCGCTTGGCCAAGGAGTTCACAACATTGCCATCCGGAAGTATAACGGACCAACACACAAACTCTGTGTAACCATGAACTTTTATTGTCTGGTTAATACAGTTTAGTGACAACAACTCACAAACGCGGATGGCAAAAACAATAACAAAGGCCTGAGTGACGTCATCTGCATACTATCTATCGGTAACCTGGATCGTTTATAGATAGTATGCAGATGACGTAATTCAGGCCTTTGTTATTGTTTTTGCCATCCGCGTTTGTGAGTTGTTCTCACTAAACTGTATTAACCAGACTATAAAAGTTCATGGTTACACATAGTTTGTGTGTTGGTCCGTTATACTTCCGGATGGCAATGTTGTGAACTCCTTGGCCAAGCGCATTCTATCTATAGTTTATAGTTAATTGAATGATTTAATTTAGTGAGAACTAATCACCAAGATGGCTGTCTAGAAACAATAACAAAGAGTTATCCATTTATCTATCTATACACTCATCTATCCATCCTTCTATTGATCCATCCATCCATCCATCCATCCATCCATCCATCCATCCATCCATCCACCCACCCACCCACTCACCCACCCATCCATCAACGTCCGTCCCTGACAGGAAACACTGACTTTGGTACAAGTCACTAACATGATATCGACTGGAGACAACATGGCGACCAGCTCATTTCCGGTGCCATGGCAGATGAAAAACGAATGACGGGAGAAGTTTATTGGGTCTGGAGAATACCAGAGGACAAAAGCTATCGCTTATAGAAAGAACGAAGTTGACGTCACTCAGGTCTTTGTATTTTTATAAATTATTTTTTGCCATCCGCGTTTATGAGTAGTTCTCACTTAACCAGACTATAAACGTTCAATGTTACACGTAGTTTGTGTGTTGGTTCATTATACTCCGGATGGCAATGTTGTGAGCTTCTTAGCCAAGCACATACGATCTATAGACATACATGACACGTCATCTCAAAACGGTACTAATTCGGGGGGTAAACCCGATGCGTCACTGAACTTTAAGCTATAGTTGTGCGGCTATGTGGTCGAATGGTACAGCACTCGCCTTCAGATCGGAAAGTCTTGGGTTCGAGTCCCGAGCGGCGTATCGTCAAGTTCCTGAAAAACGATCTTTACTCACAAAGTCAAGTGTAAAGAGAGCACCTGTCTGTTAACAACGTTGTCATTTTCCGAAAAAAAAAAAAATCTGATATCATCTAACAGGCGTCATGTCTAGTTCTACATGTAAAATGCAGCTGTTGGTCAGGGACCCCTGGTAAAGAGCTTTGAGCATGTTCAGTGGATATTGCGCAATATACAAGCTCAAATGCTCAAATTATAAAATTTAAGTTAAGCTAAACCCTTTTATCGCGTGGAGTCAGTGTTGTTTCTCTTTATCAACTTGCACGTATTGGCAGCAGCTTCTTATGGTTCACACTATTATGTTATGACGATCGACCCAATCAGCAAAGTCCGGTCCGCATTCGTGCACCGTCGCGAACCCGCCCGGTAGCATCGTCACAACACACCTTTCGACTAGATGCTCTGCCGTTTCGGGTTCTTGCCCACAGCGTGGACATAAAGGACAGGAAGTTAGACCCCACTGATGTAACGCACCGGCCGTTAGGCAGCTCCTCGACCGAAGCCGATTCGCAGCTACCCAGTGTCTCCTCTTACTGGTATCAAAGCCTGGCAACTTCTCGCCAAGCTTAGAGGAGTGTAGGTCCCCGCCCCCACGAGGGATTGAATTCGTCCAAACCGACTTCCATCTCGTATGTGCAGCTCTGTCCGTAGTCAGGGATTCTGCGTACAAGGGTTGCCGGGACTTATTTCGGCTCGAAACGGGGGCACCGTTCATTATGCGCATGAGAGGGGTATCCCCATTCCCTCTCTCTTTGATCTTACTCAGCCAGTTTCCCGTAATGGTCTCCCTCCGGACATCGGGGGGCTGGATCGCTGCCATCACCGGGCCCCATTCTCTAGGGGTTGTTGCTAGCGTTCCCGACACTATGTGCATCGACTTGCGAAGTTTTACATCCACCTTCTCAACGTTTCTGCTTCTACCCACACTGGAGCGCAATACTCCGCGGTGGAATAGCATAGTGCCAGGGCGGATGTTCTCAGGAGCGCTTGGCTAGCGCCCCAAGTCGATCCCGCCAGCTTCCTCAGAAGACTATTCCGCTTCTCTATCTTCCGGGCAACCCCTTCGAGATGAACCCGATAGGTAAGGCTGCGATCCAGCGTCACCCCTAGGTATTTTGGACGCGGCTCATATGGGAGTGGCTGGTCCCCGACTAGGACATTCAGTTTACGGGTGTGCCAACCACTGCATAAGTGAAATGCAGTGGCCACGGTTTTTGAGGTACCACTTGTCAAAGTAGGATTTGAGTCTGGTGACGTCCTCGCTGAGTACGCTCTCGAGACGGGTCCACACTTTACTCTGAGTAACGAGTGCCCAGTCGTCTGCGTATCCCAGCCTCAGGGAGGAAGTGTTCGGCATATCGCTAATGTAAACGTTAAACAACATTGGCGCAAGTACCGACCCCTGAGGGACCCCATTCTTCAATTTCCTAACTTTGCTCGTGGCGTCTCCCAGCGCGACGTGGAATTGCCTTTCCCCTAAGATCGAAGAGAACAACTTCAAGGTCTTTTTGCACCTTATGATTTTTGCAAGTTTGAGCATTAACCCATCGCACCAGACCGTATCGTACGCCGCTGATAGGTCTATAAACACAGCACCTGTTTGCTGTTTTCTCTCGAACCCGTGCTCAATATGCTCTGTAAGGGCAATGACCTGCTCCGTGGTGCACCTCCCTTCCCTGAAGCCTGCCTGCTCAGGTGGCAGGGCAGCGTCTAGGACCGGCCCCCATCGGTTTAATAGAACACGCTCCAACAGTTTGTAAAGACAGCTCAGCAGCGATATGGGTCTGTAACTGTCTGCCTCCTTCGCCGGCTTCCCTGGCTTCAGGATGGCAACTATCTTCGCATGCTTCCACACTTGTGGAAGCTTTCCTTTTGCAAGGATGTCAGACATTGCCTCTGCTAGCCAGGCCCGTGCCCTGGGGCCCAGATGCGTCACCATATCGGGATATACACCATCTATCCCAGCTGCTTTGCCGTTCTTCACTTCGCTAATGGCTGCACCCACTTCTCGGGGACTGAACGGGGCCGTCCAGTCCGACTCCTCCGCAGGTAGCGAGTCCAAAATCGTACGGTACGCCTTGCGGACACCGCGCTCAAAAGCCTGATTAGGGACCCGCTTGCTACGGTTCTTAATATTCTTGACAATTGTGTCTGCCTCGCATTCCGGTGCAGCCTTCGCGAAATTCCGATCTGGGTCCAATTTCTTTATCAAACGCCAAGCGTGGCGGCTGGAGTGTGTAAAGTCGAGACTTTCCACGGTCTTCTGCCACCGTTGCTTCCTTCCCTCTGCCAGAGACTGGAGTAGTCTATCGGCTGTGTCCTGGGACTGGGTCTGCTGGTACTCTCGGTACAGCTCTTCCGACTCTGCTGTCCAGCAAGGGGTGTAGAATTTCCGTTTGCCCGTGGAATAGAGCGTTGAGCGCTCTTAACCAGTAGCCTACTAAATCTGGTTATATTCTTGGACTTGGGAGGAATGGCAGGGCAGACCTGCTCGATATAGGAACTGAATTCCTCCCAGTCAGCCTTCCTGAAATTCCATCTGCAAAGTGGGAGAGACTGCACCCTCGGTATTGTCACCCAGCTGTGACAAGAACCGGCCTGTGCTGGCTATGCGGAAAGTCCCCGAGGACTGTCCGCTTCACCTGCAACGGTTCACCGTTCGCGCCTTTCGTTACGAGGGTGAGGTCTGGAGTATACTCCTTCTTATGGCGGGTACCCCGGAAGGTACCCTTGGCTGTAGGATCGTACACTAGGTGTAGATCATTACAGTCCATCCATGAGCGGAGTTGTCTTCCTGCCTCGTTGCAGTCTCGGTAGCCCCATTCGTGATGGTGGCTATTAAAGTCTCCCAGACAGATGGAAGGATGGCTGACCACCGGTACCGGTGGTGTAGTCCAAGTCGCTCTAGGTGGTTTGTAAATATTATGCAAACACAGTCCACCTACTTCCACGGAAATTCGGTTCACCCCATTGCTGTCCGTTACGCTCTCAATGACCCTTACCTTCGATGGCTCTTTAGCGTAAACGCTAACCCCTCCTTTGAGCCTCGAAGTGTCCTCGCGTTGGACCACCGTATAGCCTGGGATCTGGAATCGGGAAGATTGCGCGCCTGAATAAAGGTGGGTCTCCTGTAAAAGGAGGATATCAACGCAATGAACGGCCAGTAGCTTTGATAAAAGCTCATTTTTTGCCATACTCTGGCTCTCGACGTTCAGGGACAATATACGCGTCAGTTCGCCATCCCCGCCGTCGCATTTTCCAATCGGCAGGCCGCGAATCGATTGATGCATGGGACGTTTGCTTTTTTCTCGGACGTGCCGACGACCCGGGCGACACGAACGCGGTATTATTTGGCTAGGCGGCAGACCGCTTCGCCATTGACGGGACTGTTTGGGACTCGACATAAGGACAATAGTGTGGCGCCCGGGATAGGGCTGCTATTCGGGCACCGGGTTTGGATCAAATTTAGTCACACACCGGGGCGAGCAGCTCATGTGGCTCGTTGGCTCGATACCCGGGATGGTCTCGTGACGGTCGACCGGGATTTACACCTTTGCCCTCCCGTGTGCCTCAAGCCCCCTCACCAACTGCAAGGTAAAGATCCACGAGGGGGCACGTATTGGCAGGTCTGATAACCGAGCGCATTTATGGGCCTGATTTAATATTGTTGTGTCCTTATCATACATATTTACAACTTCTTCTTCTTCTTCTTCTTCTTCTTCTTCTTCTTCTTCTTCTTCTTCTTCTTCTTCTTCTTCTTCTTCTTCTTCTTCTTCTTCACTTCTTCTTCTTCTTCTTCTTCTTCTTCTTCTTCTTCTTCTTCTTCTTCTTCTTCTTCTTCTTCTTCTTCTTCTTCTTCTTCTTCTTCACTTCTTCTTCACTTCTTCTTCTTCTTCTTCTTCTTCTTCTTCTTCTTCTTCTTCTTCTTCTTCTTCTTCTTCTTCTTCTTCTTCTTCTTCTTCTTCTTCTTCTTCTTCTTCTTCTTCCAGCTTATCCTGCATTTTGCAGGGTTGCCATAATGAATGCCACATCTCCATGCATCTCGGTTCATAGTATCATCTTCCTCCAAGCCCAGTTCTTTCATATCGTCCTTTACCTTATCCAACCATCTAGTCTTTGGTTTTTCTTCTTTCCCGCTAATTGTAAGTCCAATACTTTCCTTCCCACATACTCCCTCTTTCGTCTCTTTACAAGTCTCTCATCTTTATTGATACATTATTCACTTCAGTCAACATATTTACAACTAGAGCATTTATATGTCCTTTAAACGTGCTCAAATACCTTTACAAGGGGTTCCTAGTGAACAGCAACACTAGACATGAAGGACGAGACACGACTCCTGTTAGACGATATTTGTTGATTGTTTATTATTATTATTATAATTATTATTATTATTATTATTATTATTATTATTATTATTATTATTATTATTATTATTATTATTATTATTATTATTATTATTATATTATTGTTATTATTAGATAGACCAAATGTTAATTAAAAAAAAATACGAGAAATGTAATTTTGCTTACGACAGTAATTGAATTTTTTTAGAACGCCCTTTGGGTGATTAGTTCTCACTAATACATATTGATCATACTATTAACGATTAAACTTACAAATAAAAGTTTTGCGTTTTAGGTACAGTTCATCAGCTTAGAAGGTGTTGCGAATATTTTACCTTAACCATCGTCTTGTATGAAGTCGCTGACCTAAACAAATAGTCCCCATAAAAATCGCCAATTAAAAAAAAAAAAAGGATAAAAACAACCTTAAAACTTTTAAAAATTGAGCGCGGATGAGGAGGATTTGAACGGCTGGGTGAGTGCTGAAGACTCTCCGTGTATCTAGTACTGAATGAGTGAGCGGGCAATAAATTGACGAGTGATCGTAGTGATTGCAGAAACAAGACAAGCGACATCGCGACGGCCGCGACGAGACTGCGTTGACGATAAAAAGACAAACCGACGCAACACGCCCGACCGACTCGCCGTCCCATTTCCCGCCCGCCTCACGCTCACGGCACACATGACATGCCCGACAACCGGCGAGTGAGTTGAGTTGGGACGAGGGGGAGTTTGGGCTGCCTTTCGAGTTGGTGTGTGAGGTGAATAGATCTTCTTCGCTTCAATGTCTTTGTTGTTTTTTTGCAGTTGTCTGTCTGTCTGTCTGCTGTTCGTTCAACGCGTTTCCTCTTGGCGTGAGTGATAGATAACTTGATTGATAACATAAAGTCTATTGTTTGTTATTACAAAAAAGGAATTAATGTTTCTTCTATAATACAAAGGATGAAAGAAGTTGTGAGCAAAATTAACGTGCTGAAATCGTACACACATTGGTTGATCAGCTGATTCAAGTTCAAGTTTGAATCGAATTTTTATTTGTTTAAATTTTGATTTTATGCCATGACACAACACAGTGCTTGGGTGCGTTTCTTTGTTACTGTGTCAACGTGGGATTTAAGATTTGGGACGGTATATGCAAATCGTTTGTTGATAGAAACACACCGTGTTGTGTGTCGTGATTGAGGCAGGGATGGAGTGAATTTGGTTTGGCTGAGCACGATTCATTTGTTGCAATTCAATGTGTTGTTAAAAAAAAACACACACACACTTTGCAAAGTTATCACGAACTTTCTCTTTTATGATACTATTGTGATTTATGTTATTGTAGATGTGTACTTAGTGAGTGTTGTTAGTTCATTAGATGTGTAGCTTTTGTTCCCTGGAATGTTTATGATATAATAATGATTATTGTTCATCAACTCGTTGGTTCGAAGCAGTGACAACTTTTAAATGTCGTGTTTGTCAAAAACTTAAATGTTGTCAAGTTGATTTTGGATACACGTCATGAAATGTGAGTATTTGTTGAGATTAATTAATTTATGAAAATTGAAGACCAGAAAATGAATAGAGAGAACGAAGATGACGTCACTCAGGTCTTTGTTATTGTTTTTTGCCATCAGCGTTTATGAGTAATTCTCACTAAACTGTATTAACCAGACTATAAACGTTCAAGATTACACATAGTTTTGTGTGTTGGTCCGTAAAACCTCCGGATGGCAATGTTGTGAGCTTCTTAGTCAATTGCAGACTATCGAAACCTTGACCCGACGTGCATATATTTTCAGGTCTAATAACTTATAACCCAACTTATTATTGTTGTTTGCTCCTTGTTGTTATGGAAATATATATACTCTAAAACCAACGTAAAATAATGCACGTAACAATGGGCATGGTCTATATTACATTTCCATGTGCTCGAGGTCATTGGTCACATTGGAATATGTTCTCAAGTGACCCACATAGTGAAAAGTGTTCACAGGTTTTGAAATAACATCACGATTGGTAGATCAGCTTGACACATGTGTAAGTTTATAATTTTCATAAACAAAGCAGCGTTTTTACGTTTCTGAAGAAATATCCAATCGTTGGACAGCAACAAATCATGTGATTGGACGAAAACATGAATATAGATCGCTCCCATTACAACAATATTAAAACAAGCCCCGGATTGATTCAATTATCAGACCTGCAAGTAGATACACGTCGCAGTGGGCCCACCCATGCATTAAAAAAAAAAAAAAAAATATATATATATATATATATATATATATATATATATATATATATATATATATATATATATATTAAAATTGAGCTTTTATAGAGCGTGGTATCCACTAAACGAGCTCACAGCGCTTTACAAAGGGTCCCTTGCCAACAGCAACACGTAACTTTAGGGTCAAGTTAGGTCACAAACTTATCCATCGCAAGAATAAGAGGAACAGCCGAAGCTGCGAAGTCGGATGATATAGAAAGCGGGAGGCTTTTGGCCAAGTTAAGTCACAAATTATCCAATCTGAAACAAAAGAGCAAAGAAATTCTGACTCATCAGTAATAATATAGGGAATGAGATTAGCGGAAGAGTAGCGTCCCTTGATTGGAAGTCACCGGCGGAAAAGTTATTAGAGAGAGAACGTCATGTTGGTTGTGCGCATTCGTCTCTTGTCCTCACTTTCGGAGACACTTCACCGAAAGCGAGGACGAGAGAGACGCATGCGCAAAACCATGTTGACGTTCTCTCTGTAAGGTGACGTCCAATCAATGCACGCTACTCTTCCGCTAATCTCATTCCCTATAGTAATTTTCATATTAATTCATTTCTTTTTCAAGACGGCAATGTTCCTTACCCGATCCCGGCATGAGGCAAAAAGAAAAAAAAGAAGACAATAATGAAGTTAAAAGGGAAGTTGGTGTCAAATGACTGGTTCTTATTTCATTGGAAGTGTAAAACCACTCTTCCGGAGGAGGACATAGTATTGTAATTGATCTTTTGGTGTCATAGTGATGGTATCTTGTTTTCTTGTCTAAATTTACGGTGGTCGGCAATAAGTTAGATATCCATCCTCGCTCTTTTATCCTCAGAATATGTCGACATGTCCTTCTACTTAATTAGTCACGCCACTTTTATGTAACTTATTCTTTGTATTCTATGTAAACCTATATTTAGTGCGGCTATGTGGTCTAGTGGTATGATACTCGCTTTCGGATTCGAAGGTCCTGCGTTCGAGCCTCGCTCGGCGCATAGTTGAGTCCTTGGAAAAGACTCTTTACTCATATTATTCTCTCACCGCACTCAGGTGTAAAATGAGTACCTGGCCGTTAACAGCGTTATCTCTGTCCGAAAAAATTGTAACATCGCTTAACAGGTGTCATGTCTCGTCCTACATGTTATGTGTTGCTGTTTGTCATGGACCCCTTGCAAAGCGCTTTGAGCACTATATAAAAGCTCTTTTTTATTTTTTAATTTTAAAAATTCATTATTAGTAACTCCGATAGGCTGGTTACATACACACTCCCAAGGATTAAGGAACAAAAAAAAAAAAGTTTGATCTCACGAGTTTACTTCCCTTTTTACGCTAATTCAAAATGCGACATTTATCCCTTGCCGGGCCCACTATTAATTTCTAAGCTCAAGTCCTATCAAAAGGATAGCAAGCAATAGATGTTTCACGCTCCATGGACCCAATGGCTCTGAGGGACTGCATTCATACGTACTTTGATCACTACAACAACCACAACCACCACCAGCACCACCACACATTCAACCATCTCCCACACCACCACTACCACAACCACCACCAGCAGCAGTACCACCACAACCACCACCTCCACCACCACAACCACCACCTCCACCACCACAACCACCACCTCCACCACCACAACCACCACCTCCACCACCACAACCACCACCACCCCAACATCCACCACCACACCTGCAACCATCTCCTACACTCCAAACATTACCCATCATTCCCATAGCCTAATATGTCAGCCCCCCATCAGCCCCCCCCCCCACCCCTCACATGACAAGCGTACCGTGTAATTGAATATCGATCTCGCCACCCATCGATTCCAATCACCTGACATTTCCACCATTTTTATCCTTTTGTTCCTTCCAAGCCGCTCTTCAATACTTCCTGCTCACACACTTTTCCCGATAGCTCAATGGATACGACACTCAAATCTCAGACTGGTACCAATCAAATCGTGAGGGAAACAGATTTTTCTTTCCAGACCTCTATAGATAGAATGCGCTTGGCCGAGGAGTTCACAACATTGCCATCCGGAAGTATAAGGGACCAACACACAAACTCTGTGTAACCATGAACTTTTATAGTCTGGTTAATACAGTTTAGTGAGAACAACTCACAAACGCGGATGGCAAAAACCATAACAAAGGCCTGAGTGACGTCATCTGCATACTATCTATAAAAACAGTCTTGTGCGGCTATGTAATCTTGTGGTATGTCATTCGCCTTAGGTCCGAGCCCCACTGTGAGCAGGAGCTTCTAATGGTGCTCACACAACTACTACTATGTTATGACGATCGACCCAATCAGCAAAATCTTCACCGCATTCGTGCACCGTCGCAAACCCGCCCGGAAGCT
>NC_088373.1:25733295-25743295 GCF_034508935.2 Berghia stephanieae | reverse complement strand
AAATAGGGAAAAAGTCATGTGTAATGTTTAAAAAAAAAAAAAAATAAAAACAGTTCCAATCTGATTGGAAGTGTAAGACCACTCTACCGGAGGAGTGGATACATACAAACATACATACATTGTGTAATTGCTCTTTCGGTGTCCGAGTGATGGCATCTTATTTTCTCCTCAAAATATTATCTATGCTGGTTGTCAATAACGATAATCCGTGCTCGCTCTTTTACAATCCTGTAATCATAAGAATCGGCCTGCTATACATCCTGCTACTAAAATAGTTTATGCCACCGTATGATTCAATATATAACCCTATTGATTGTTGTTGGTCTTTTTCCTTGTTTTTTTTTTTTCGAATGACTGAATACATAACACTTCCAATGAGTTTGGAACCGGAAGCGTTAGACTGTGCGACATCACGAATTTTCCGCCCTGCCCAATATGGCAAATTTATTTTGGGAGGTCATTTTTATGATAATATACGTCTATCTATATTTTGAGGGTAAAATATTTTCTGGGTGAAAATGTTTCAAAGTGCGTTTTGCCAGGGAATAGTTTCTGGCTTATTACAGTCATACATTCATTCATTTATCTATGGAACCTTTTTACATAACCTAATTACGTACAACCCACCTTGTCTCTCCCCCCCCCCTTTCCAGCCCCAGCCCCTCCTCCCCCCCCCCCCAACCTTCCACCTTCTCCACCACCAAATCATTGAACGTTTTGTCATATCTACATTATATCTAATGACGTAATTTCATTAACGTTTCAGATCCGCCCCTTAATTAGATAGATATCGTCCAAGCGGGTGTTGTTATTGCCGTTATCAAACGGCGGGAAATCAAGAATTCAATCAAGCGGAACAAGATGGTTGGGGACATTATCTCGTTATCGCGGCTCCACTAGGACACACAACGAGAAAGAGGAACACGGAAAAGGGGCAGATAACTCTCCCCTCCTCCCAAAAAACCTATCGGGATTAGATCGTTTATGCATTGATGTCTTTTTGATGACGTCAAATACATCATCATTCAAACACAGGAAGTAAAGGTGAGTCATACATTGTCTTCTGGGGGTCCCGATAGCTCAGTTGGTAGAGCACTCTCTTTACATCACACGCAAAGGGACGGAGATCAATCCCTGGTGCAGTCGGGATTTTTTTTGAACACCTCCCCCCCCCCACCCTGTCCACCCAGCAGTGAATGGGTAGCTTAGTCTGTTGGATCTGGCGGAAAATACTTTGCGATTGAATAGTGTCCTATCTAAAGGATAGCAAGCAATTGCTATTGTCCGTTTTACGCTATAGAAACCGTGACAAACTCCGGGTCCATGGGCCCCACGGCTTTGAAGGACTACTTACGATTAGATTGCATACATTATCTTCTCATCCAACGTGAATTCTAAGCTACTAGAATGCCACTCAAAGCCTCTTGGCTCCTGGCTGAGCATAGAGCCTCAACTACACTCTTCCATCTTCTATGGCTATGTGGTCTTGTGCTATGGCACTCGCTTTCGGATCGGAGGGTCCTGGGTTCGAGCCTCGATCGGCGCGTAGTTAAGTCCTTGGAAAAAAAGGCTCTTTACTCACATTCTTTCACATACTCGGGTGTAAAATGAGTAATTGGCCGTTAACAGCGTTGTCTCTGTCAGAAAAGAATTGTAATTTCGCCTAACAGGCGTCATGTTTCGTTCTACGTGTTATTTGTTGCTGTTGGTCAGGGACCCGTTGTAAAGCGCTTTGAGCACGTTTAGTGGATATGACACCTGTTGGGCGATATAGCTTTTATTTCTGACAGAGACAACGCTGTTAACGGCCATGTACTCATTTTACACCCGAGTACGGTGAGATACTGTGAGTAAAGAGTCTTTTCCAAGGCCTCAACTATGCGTCGAGCGAGACTCGAACCCCATGACCTTCCTATCCAAAAGGAGTGCCATACCACTAGACCACATAACCGCACAGTAATATTACGATGCCATTCGTTTCAAATGTCATAACATTTTCAAAATCATTTCTAGTTCTGGACAGAGCAACCGTGAATCACTACTGATAATGACATCTGTCAACATGATTAGCAAATGAGTTTTAAATGCCAGACGCTCAGTTTATTCAGTCTGTTTAGATTTCTGTCAAGCTTCGGATAGTGGAATTCTAAAACAGTCGTAGTAGTACGCGTGCTGAATCGGATTCAGTCAATATTGTTGATTTAAAATAAAATAAATAAATAAACAGTAATTGTCAATGAGAGAAAATTTAAAAAAAAAGAACAATGATTAAGGGTAGGGGCACCCCAGGGGTCGATTTTGGGCGCATTGCTCTTCTAAATTAAAGATATTCTGATATAGCAATTTAAACTCGGGGAAAATGATTGTTTCGTATATAAATAGGCCTCCACACTGAAGTCTGAAGTACTGCCTTGCCTCAGAAATGTCAACTCCTTGATCTAAGACCTGCATTGATAGGTCCATTTTCTGAGAATCATATGGAACTGTAAAAATTGATCTGAGTACCGTCTTTACGGGACTGTAAAAATAGCCACTGCGTTAAAGAAAAATGACAGAGTAGGTCGCTTCTATAAGTAAATATTTATTTTTATATTAAGTTTGAATCTACTCATCCACTCACTCACTCAATCTTATCCGGGCCTGCTGGCACTTGAAGCGATGCAAGGGATCTCCACCTGGTCCTGTCAGCAGATGTTCTTGGGGACATCTCGAGGGACAGACCTCTCTGCTTTAGGTCCTTCTCTACGGTACGTCTCCAAGTCTCCTTTGGGCGGCCTCGCTTCTTCTTCTTTCCTTGGGGTGTCCATCGTAGAGCCTTCCTTATCAGTGTTTCATCAGGTCTGCGACAGACATGCCCCAACCATTGCCATCTTCACCTTTTAATGAGACTCTCCAGAGACTCCACTTCAGCTCTCGCTCTCAGGTCCTCGTTTAAGACTGTGTTTGGCCAGAAAATCTTGAAGATTCGCCTCAAACATTTGTTTTGGAATACTTCAAATTTCTGGATGATACTCTCTGTGATTTTCCAACAGTCTGATCCATAGAGCAAAACGCTCAAGACTTTACTTTTAAAGATCTTTATTTTAGTGCTGGAATATATCTAATCCCGTTGCTCTCCAAGTTTGAAGCCCCCGACCTTCCAAAAGGCTAGAAAGTCAGAAATAAATGGGATTTTTAGTGTGTCAATAATAGACGAATCATGCAAAGGGTGGCACATACACACACATACACATGGCACGGAGAATTGTGTGTTGTTTGGGTTTCACTGGGGAATGTAAATGTTGCTGCTCGAAGCTCAAAGAAATGAATAACAATGTGAAATTGAATGTAAGCTTCAATTTAATGTCCGAAAACAGATAAAATGGACGTTTCAGGTTTCCCCTTTATCAACAAAACAGGATGAATGAAACACTACAGACTAATTGTGGTCGTGGCGTTGTTCACAACATCACTACTACATTTATCTTATTATTCTGTTTACATTCAATTTCACATTGTTATTTAGTTAGGGTTTCAATGTCAACTAAGCCTTGTACCGACTCATTCTTTTGGTATTAATTTTATAATGTGTAATGAACTACAACCCTGGGCGTGTCCTGACGTGAACACAAACACACACAAACACACACACACACAAACACACACACACACAAACACACACACACACAAACACATACACAAAAGTGAAAATAAAAGTTAAAAGCAATACAATACACTTCAATGAATTTGTAAGTGAAAGTGGCAGTAGTAGTAGAATCTTTTGTTTGTAACACACAAAAGCGTTACTCTGCGTAACCTGGAAAAACTCATATTTGAAAATTTGGCCAGAAAACTCGTCCTTCAAATATCGATCGATTTAAATGACCCTCATTTAGGAAAAACTCTCAAACCTGGGACTTCGCTAAATGACCCTCATCTTGGAAAAACTCTCAAACCTGGGACTTCGCGAAGTCCCAGGTTTGAGAGTTTTTCCAAGATGAGGGTCATTTAAATCGATCGATATTTGAAGGACGAGTTTTCTGGCCAAATTTTCAAATGTTTTTTTTCTAGAGTACGGCAGTCAGTGCATAACGTGCTTGTTCATGGGTAGTCCATACAGCCTACTGTGCGCTCATTGTATTATTCTATTGTGAAGGTTGTTGTGAAGTATTTTTCGTTGTGGGCTTTCTGAATTTTAAAAAAAAATATATTTTAGAAGTTTGAAAAAGTGTCCAAGGGAGCTCTAGCTTTGTCTCATCTCAGCGGACATTTTTGTAAAAAGATATAAAGGTAAGATTTAGTTGTTTTATTTGTTGTTTCGAAAAAAATTATTTATAATTTTTTTTTTGGGGTGTCAAATTTTAAAATCAAAATTTGTGAAGTCAATCTGCAAATAATGATAATAATGATAATAATGATAATAATCTTGATTGTCCAAATAAAAGGCAATTCATGTGAGGTACACAATGCTCAAAGAGTTCTGAGAGATATGGACATAATAATCAAAACTATCTTTTACGGTTTTACCACGTTCAATGCACTACAGAAAAAAAGAAACTTTAATTGTTCCCCATCAGGCCACATATAACTTGATCCCTTGTTCATATAGTGTGAAAGTCTCCTATTGGTTAGCACGCTATTTGTTTTAAAATCTCTTTTAAAGATACATTAGCCTTTTCGTCTATAATTAGATGGATACTCATTCTCTTTTGAGTCCAGTGGAGTAATTTCTATATTTAAAGTGCCTCGACTCACCAAAGATCACAGCACTAAAAGGCGTGCAAAGTTGTTTTTTTTTTTCTATCATTGTTACCCATCCGATCATTTACCAGGCTCAGCATCGCTTGACTTGGTGAAAAGACGAGATACCATACCAGTTGACCACTCACTGATACAACAAACTAACCACCTAACTGCGCCATAGTCGTTAAAAAAAAATTGGTCAGAAAATTCATCCTTCAAGTATCAATCGATTGAAATGACCCTCGCCTTGGCAAAAACTCTCAAACCTGGGACCTCGCGAATTCTTCTTTTAAAGTCCCAGGTTTGAAAGTTTTTTGCTGATGAGAGTCATTTAAATTGATCGATATTTGAAGGAAGAGTTTTCTGGCCAAATTTTTAAATACGTGACTGTCCAGATTACGACAGTTAACTGACTGGTAAAATGTTCCAATCACTATATCAGACATGCCAAGTGCTACGAAAAAATCGTAGAATAATTCCATTTTGACTCCAGCTAGAGAACTGCATAGACTTTTTTGATTCAATAAGTCTTGTTGAAAAAGAGAGTTTGGTTGCTTTGAAACTGTATTTAGGACTTTTGAAAGCATATTTTGATTATGTTGAGGACAAATTATTGATTTGTCATGCTTGTTATTGTGTGACCTTGTCATTTTTTCCCTTGGACATTATGACTTTTTGACATTTCACGTTGGCTGCTCTAATATAAGTACTTATAGATAGAACGAAGCTGACGTCACTCAGGTCTTTGTTTTTTTTTGTTTTTTTTTTGCCATCCATGTTTATGAGTAATTCTCACTAAATTGTATTATGCAGACTACTATAAACGTTAATGGTTACACATAGTTTTGTGTGTTGGTCCGTTATACTTTCGGATGGCAATGTCGTGAGCTTCTTAGCCAAGCGCATACTCTCTATATTCATGATTTCGTCCAACCTATTCATCGATCACATGATATGCTACTGTACAATGATTGGACATTTCTCAATTAAATGTAAACACGCTGCTGTGTTTATGAAAGTTGTAAACATCCCCATGAGTCATGCAGAGCAAAATGACCAATTGTGACGTCGAATATTTCTCAAACTGTGAACACTTTTCACTATGTGGGTCACTTTGAGCACACATGTGTCAGTGCATGACATAATCAGTCGGAAGGTGAAAATTTTGGATTTGCATTTTTTTGAAAGAATATGCTCCCCAGAGCACTTTAATCTTTATTTGAAGTAAATCTGGTTTCATGAAGTTATATGGTCAAATGTATGGGAAAGGTATCCAGCAACTTTTCACAAATTTCATACTTTTTCAACTTGACTAGCTGTAAAAAATATTTATAAGTGAAATTAAGCTTTGATATTTTTCGAAGATTAACAGAAAGGGTTATTTAATCATTCATGACAAGAACTCATTTTTGATTTTTATCTCAGTTCAAACCTTTTCACCGTCCGACTGATTATGTCATTCACTGTAACACATTCCAATGTGACCATCAATGACCTCGAGTTCATGGAAAGGTCAAATCGAACGCTCCCATTCATCAAAGTTTTAAATAATAAAATTCTGGACAAAATTAGAGAAAGGTTGTTTTGTGAGAGTCGAGTGTGTCTATGCTTGGCTACTTTTTATTATTACCTAAAATTCTAAAACTAATGGTAACACAACCACCATCTGTTGTCGCTGGCGAGTGTGTTGTAGTAGTTATTGTAGTCGTTGTTATTGAACAATGAAATGTGATTTGCGCAATATTTATTATTGTGAATACGGTATGTGTACACACCCACACATAATAATAATAATAATAATAATAATAATAATAATAATAATAATAATAATAATAATAATAATAATAATAATAATAATAATAATAATAATAATAATAATAATTATAGATCTTTATTGTCCATAAATATGGCAATTTGTCATTTAGTTACACTTGTTATAACGTTATATGATAACTATAACATTGAACAGATACTTCACTCCTACTTATTCTCTCTCTCACACTTACACACATACACAAGCGCATACACACGCGCATACACAAACACAAACACACACACACCTCACAAAAACACAAGTAGAATGAAGGGTGCTCAAACATGCACTTAATATACGCTTACAAAATAATGCATACACACCCGTACATACACACACAGATGCATACTCACGAAACTTTCTCTCTCTCTCTCTCTCTCTCTCTCCATCTATCTATCTATCTATCTATCTATCTATCTATCTATCTATCTACCTCTATGTATCCCTCTTTCCTTCTTTCTCTCTTTCCCACAAGCGAAGAACAAAAACAAAACAAACAAAATTAAAAATGACTTAACTGTTCCCAATACTTATCATGTGCTATTTATAGATCTATCTGTTTCTCAAATTTCACGGCGTGGAAATGGGGATTCCCCCTTGAATTCCGATCCCGTTAGATCAAAAATCTCTTGCCGCACACACACACACACACACACACACACACACACACACACACACATACACACACAGACACAAATACACAACACAAATTCAACGCGTTCACTTTCTGTCTTCGTGTCCATGCTTGTTGCGTCTGTGGTATGTCAGTCGGTGTGAGTCACCTGAAGAAGCAGACGGCATGGCATGGCATGGCATGGCATGCAGGCAACAGGTACAAGGGCGTGGGAGGGGGTGGGTGGGAGACATTGAATGGGAGACAGGGGGAGACAGTAAGAGGGGATCTGTATCTGTGGGAGACGGGGAGATAGGGAATCTAGGGCAGTTGAGGTGTGTTAACGCCTCATAGGTTCCGTGTTGCCACAGGTAGGTATTTTACCCTACGGCAGGGTAAAATGCCAAGTCGTAGGTTGTAGGGTAACCCTACGGGTAAAATCGCAAAAACATAGGGTTTTGTAGGGATTTTTTGTCCAAACGATATTTTTTTGTGCAAATATAACAAATTACTGAGGAAAAAAATACAATAAAAGATAACAATGACCATACTCCTAGCCTTCATGAATAACGTTTGGTTTCCAATTTGGAATATTTTAGAGAAAAAACCTGGCATCAAATTTACTCTTCTTCCGCTTTGACCGCCAAAAATAGATCCAAGAATTTGAAGATATTTCAGTTTCAGTAAATCTACGTTCTCTCTAATTCAAACAACCCTTTCTTTATTTGACAATATTTAGACGTTAATTCATGTTTACAACTAACTAATGAAAGTCTTTCAGGTAATATCGTTACCCATGCTACTTTTTTTTAAAGCTTAGGGTAAAAGTAGGGTAAAAAAAAAATCTATCTACTATCTATCTATCTATCTATCTATCTATCTATCTATCTATCTATCTATCTATCTATCTATCTATCTATCTCTCTCTCTCTCTCCCTACCTACCTACCTACCTACCTACCTACCTACCTACCTATCTATCTATCTATCTATCCATCCATCCATCTATCTATCCATTTATCCATCCATCCATCATTCTATCTATCTATCTGTCTGTCTGTCTGTGTGTCTGTCTAACTATCTATATATCTATCTATCTATCTGTCCATCCATCCAACCATCCATCCATCTATATACCTACCTATCTACCTACCAACCTATCTATCTATTTATCCATTTATCTATCCATCCATCCATCTATTCTTCCATTTTCACATCTCTCTCTCTCTCTCTCTCTCTCTCTCTCTCTCTCTCTCTCTCTATTTCTAAGGCTCACCCACTCCCTAGCCATTCATTGTCCTATCCTATCCTTAGAAACCTTTATCATTCTCCAGTGTTCTCCAACTCCGTTAAATGCGCACTCTCGATCCCTCCACATTTCACCGAAGGCTACAGAACGAAGGTACATTGTGTTCGTATTGACTCAGTATCAATTATGCATCAGCTGTACATAGGGTGTGTAATCGTTACGCTTGTCTGGCTAATGATGTCTCCAAATTGCCTGTCAAATCCTGTACACCATATTGATACAGACTTACTATGGGAGGGAGGGGGGTCCCGTTAGCTCAGTTGGTAGAGCACTCGCTTCACATTGATTTGAACTCACCCACTACTACTATACATCCATCCATCCATCCGTCTATCCATTCATTTTTACGACCCCCCTATCCAGCAGTGAATGGGTAGCTGGTTCTGTTTGATCTGGCGGAAAGAACTTCGCGTTAGACCAGCGTCCTATCCAAAGGATAGCAAGTAATTGCTATTGTCTATTTTTAACGCTATAGACACTGGGATAAACTCCAGCTCCATGGGCCTCATGACCACGAAGAGCTACGTGATTGTCCCGAGTAACGTCTTGTGACAAAAGTCCATCATTGTTGAAAGTGGTCAATGACCAGGTTGATGACAATTACCTCAAACATGCAAAAAAAATATCTGACGCGGGCAGTCGAACTCGGTACCTTTCAGGTACGAAGCAAAGACCATACAGCTGAGCCACGCTGCCCCATATATAATACGGAAAGATCCCTGACATATTCATTACTACAGGTACGCACTCACTGTTATTTTAATGTATTACCGATATGTATAAATAATAAATTATTCATGAGTAGAATAACATGCTACATGTGTCACGGTGTATTTGTAAGGTGAGCACCACGGCCACTCCCTACTCACATCATATACTGAAAAATGAATTTATAGATAGAACGAAGATGACGTCACTCTGGTCTTTGTTATTGTTTTTTTTTATTTTTTTTTATTTTTGTTTTTTTGCCATCCGCGTTTATCAGTTATTCTCACTAAACTGCATTAACCAGACTGTAAACGTTCATGGTTCCACATAGTTTTGTGTGTTGGTCCCTTATATTTCCGGATGGCAATTTTGTGAGCTTTTTAGCCGAGCGCATGCTATCTATAGCTGGGAATGAATATGAGACAAAGAGGGTACCGATAGCTCAGTTAATAGCGCACTCGCTACACTACCGATGGGACCGAGGACAATCCCGGGTGAAATCAGGTTTTAAACGTTTTTTTCAGACCCTCCCCCCCTCCTCTCCTCCTCTTGTCCACATAGCAGTGATTAGGTAGCCGCGTCTATTAGATCTGGCGGAAAGTATTTTGTTGTAGACTGCCATCCAAAGGGTAGTAAGCAATAACTAGTATTGTCCGTTTCACGCAATAGAAATGGCGAGTAAGTCCCATTCTTAAACTTGAGCTTTTTAAAAAGATCGAGTGCAATGTCCACAATAATAATAATAATAATAATAATAATAATAATAATAATAATAATAATAATAATAATAATAATAATGATAATAATAATGATAATAATGATAATAATAATAATAA
>NC_088373.1:25708295-25723295 GCF_034508935.2 Berghia stephanieae | reverse complement strand
GTTTCTAAATAGGTTATTTTCTATCTATCTGTCTATCTATCCACCCATCTATCTATCTATCCATTCATTCATCCATCCATTCATCCATCCATCCATCCATCCATCCATCCATCCATCCATCCATCCATCCATCCATCCATCCACCCATCCATCCATCCATCCATTCGGAAGCATCACTTAACATGTAGGACGAGATAACGCCTGTTTTTTTTTGTTTTTTTTTTTACACCTGAGTACGATTAGAGAATGTGAATTATGAGCCTTTTTCAAGCGCATGCCTCTCAGAGCGGGATTCGAACCCACTGTACCACATAGCCGTACAAAAACCCCCAACAAACTTTTGCTTCATAATTTATCGATAGAGTGATATCGATGTGTCCATCATATCGGATAACCCAATGTAATTATAGGCCTGTTTCAACATTGTTGTAATGGACAATATTTTGTTTTGGCTTGAGAGTATTTCCATTACAACAATGAATGGGCCCATAATCACCTGGGTAAACAGACCTGTAAATAGGAGTACGTCGATTTATTTGATTCTCCAGTGCGTCAAAAAACAAAAACAAAACCGCAGATTTCTTCTCTACCACTTCTCCTCCTCCTCCTCCTCCTTCTCCTCCTCCTCCTCCTCCGCCTCCTCCTCCTCCTCCTCCTCCTCCTCCTCCTTCTTCTTCTTCTTCTTCTTCTTCTTCTTCTTCTTCTTCTTCTTCTTCTTCTTCTTCTTCTTTCCCTTCATGATGTCTTTATGGCTGAACGTCAACAGGATGCAGGAACGCTGTGGTCTTCCCAAGCTCGTGCGGGGATCCATAGAGCTTCGACTTTTGTGTGGTCCTTTTGGGCCAAATGGTCGCCCTTTGCTCATTGTACTCTGCACCAAGAAAGGAGATCCTAATAGAAAAGCTCGGCGGAAAGGCTCAAATAGCCCGACAGGCGTAACTAACTGCCGAACCAGAAAACTGCTGGAGCGACACGCAATCAACCCCCCCCGCCACACACACACACATAAATATGATGTCCAAATCTCCAAATCGAAGCCTCTGGTTGAAGCGTTTTTGTTCTAATCTGTTTGAAGTTGAAGTATCCATTAAAAAAAAATCTAAGACTTAGAAATGAAAGAAAGAGATTGTTTTGTTTGTTAATTGTGCGGCTATGTGGCCTAGTGGTATGATACTCGCTTTCGGATTGGAAGTTCCTGGATTCGCGCCTCACTCGGCACACAATTGAGTCTTTGGAAAACGTTTCTTTGCTCACATTCTCTCACCTTACTCAGATGTAAAACGAGTACCTGGCCGTTAACAGTTTGTCTCCGTCGTCAAAACAAATTGCAATATCGCCTAACAGGCGTCAGGTTTCGTTCTGCATGTTACGTGTTGCTGTTGGTCAGGGACCCTTTGTATAGCGCTTTGAGCACGTTTCGTGGTAAAGATAACTTCTTTGGTAAACACCATCAGAAAAAGACATATTTACAGAAAAACGGAATTGAAAAGATTGTACTTACGGGTAAAGTTGCTGGGAAGAAAAGAAGAGGGAGACAGAGGATAGATTACATTGACAATCTGAACGGATGGATTGGTGGAGGAGGAACAGGAATCGAGCTATTGAGAAGATCTGAGGACAGATATGGTTGGAGGGACATGATCGCCGATGTCTGCAACAGGCCTGGCGCTTGATGATGATGATGATGATGATGATGATGATGATGATGATATTGCGCTATATAAAAGTTCAAGTTTTTAAAAATTTTATTGTTTCTGTGTGCATAATAATCAGGGTTTTTTTTCTGGCAGATTGCAAATTAAACACTATTGCGATGCATGATGTCGCTAGCGTGTCATCGGCCTGCCAGATTGGATACTCATCAAGGCTACACAAAAGGTGCACCGATGTGTAATCAATTTGCCGTGAGGGCCGTTCGTAGCTAAGAGCTAGGACGCCTGTTGTCGTTGTTGTTGTGGATGGATGGGATTCTTTATTGGACGGATTGGATCAAATAATATTTATTGGATTGGGAAAGAATTCCATGTAATCGGGACATCGCTTATCTGGTTATCTATTTTCAACCCCCCCCCCTCCCAAAAAAAAAACAAAAACAACAAAAAAACAAAAAACAACAACAAAACAAAAAACAAAAAACAAACAACAAACAAAAAAAACCACACAAACAAAACAACCAAAAAAAAAAAAAACAACCCCAAAACAAACAATCAAACTACAATAATAATAATAAAACAAACCATGTTAACAAACAAACATAGAAAACAAAAACACATTGTCTATTCGTTAAACAAAACATAGGATTGGGGATTACCATTGTACCCTACAGCCCATGTTAAAGATTTGCCAACGAGCGCAGAATAATTACTGGCAATCCAAAAATTAGAAAAGATTATTTTTTTACAGATCGACATACTGACTTACTGACTTAGATGCCTTTCGCGTCTCGACCGAAAGATCGGGTCGCCTTGGCTGTTTCCAGTATTTCCTGTGTGAGGTGTCTCCAATATTGCCGGTCCTCTGCTAGGGTTCTCAGATTTTCAAGGTCCCCTGCCGTTATGAAACTAATGCTTTGTCCAAGTGTTGTGAGGTTTTTGTTTAGGATCACAGGGAGTGTTGTGATCGGTCTTCCTCTGAAAAGGTTCCCGTGTTTTTGGAAGTATCCCGACATGGCTTGGTTTGCTGGTATGTTTTTGTCCCTGCGTAGTATGTGACCGCAAAGTTGCCATCGTTGTTGTAAAATGTCAAGGGAGATTGGTCTTTCTTTTGTGATCTTATAGAGTGATTCATTTGAGATCTTTTTGGGTATTTGATGTCCAGTACCCTTCTTAGCTGTGTGCGATGGAAGGCATCCAGATGTTCTTCTTCGGATTTTGTCAACGCCCAAGTGCCGCAGTTATACAGAAGTACCGGTTTTACAAGAGCACGGTACAGTTTCAGTTTGGTTTTTCTCTTTATTTTGTCACCTCTAATCCATACATTGGTGAGTTTACTGAGTGCGGCGTTTGATAGCTGTTTTCTTCTTTGTACATCCTCGGTGTCTCCAATTAGTGAGCCGACTTTCTTTGTTCTTTTCCATTCCTCTTTGTTCCTCGATATTGTTGTAAATTCGGTTTTATTGGCATTGACTTGGAGGTTATATTTCATGAGGGTATTTTGTATGATGTCTATATTTGCTGGTGTTGATCCAATAAAATCGACATCATCTGCATAGGCGATTTCTCAAACAGACAACAAATCCCAACGATATCCTTGACATTGTAACTGACCACTTCCAGCAGAAATTTCACAAACAAGTCTCACAAATATCGCCCTTCTCAGGAAACCCTAGAGACCTAAACAACCGCATCACAACAACTGAAGTTAGAAATAGCATAAAGTGCCTAAACAATAACAGATCCCCAGGCGAAGATGAAATTCCCGCTGAATTGCTGAAATACGGTACCCTCTCCCTGGATCTGAGCATTGCAAACATAATGAACAAAACATTCTCAACACACAAAGACTGGGACATAAACAGCGGTGTCCTAATTACAATACAAAAACCAGGAAAAACGAAAGGACCCGTAAACAACCTGCGCCCAATAACATTACTGAATACCATAAGAAAAACACTGTCAACTATTGTCCTCAACAGAATTAGACCGAAAATAGAAAAATATCTATCACATAGCCAAAGCGGGTTTCGCCAAGACCGAAGCACATCGGACGTTGTATGGACACATAAATGGTTGGCAGCAAAGGCACTCAAAGAAAACATATCCATAACAATAACCGGAATCGATATGTCCGCAGCCTTTGATACGATCGACAGAGGAAAACTTTTGGAGATATTAACAGAAATAGTAGACGAAGACGAGCTCCGAATAATCCGATTTCTCCTCAGCAACACAAAGATACAACCAAGGATATACGGGGCCACAAAACAGACGCAGTTCGAAAGTAACATCGGGACCCCCCAAGGAGATAGTCTGAGCCCGATTCTGTTCACAATATACTTAGAACACGCTCTGAAAGAAGTTCGAAAAGTCATTCCAAAACCAACGACTCATATTGAGAATGCAATCCCTAGAGAAATCGACATACGAGTACCTCTAAAACTTTTTTGTTTAAAAATCAGGAGTAATTCAATCACTTCTTGACTCAAAGGATTATTTAGGATATCTGCTACAGCCGCAGTGCACAGCCGCAAATTGAGCTAGGGCGAGGTGACTTGCTTGCTGAAGGTTACACAGCGCAGCAGCGGTTCATCGAACTCCGTACCTTTCGGGCACGCTGCCCCCAAAATGTGTTATGTGCTAGGACTTCATATACTCTATAGATGTCACTGGTTATGTGCTATCCAGTTCTTATTAGTTAACTCTATGGCTGATAAACGAACGCCGGATAAATGGTACAACTGTCAATAAAATGAAACCCTTATAATTTTTCCGACATGACGGGTTTGGGGTTTGCTCATACTTTACTGGTACTTCCGACACCCTTTCCTACCCCCCCCCCCCCTGCCACCCCTCCCTCTCTCTCCCCCCCCCCCCCACCCCCATCTCCATATCACGCGAACATTAATTGCCATTCACATAAAGGCATTGACAATTCCAATAACGGCATTCAATCACGGTGGTTAATTATTAACTCTCTCAGGCGGAGTTTGATTTTTCTCTAACCGATATGATATTTTATAGTGCAAGGCGATTATATTCATTGATTAAGTCAGACGATTTGAATGGCAAAGATTGTGACGATGCTTTAAAGTGTTTCTCTCCTTTCTTGTGATGGCTTCGCATAGTGTATGGTATAATCACGGCATTCTTTAACAGCGTCGTCGCCGTCGTCGTCGTCGTCACCACCAACACCAGCACTATCATCATCATCATCATCATCATCATCATCATCATCATCATCATCATCATCATCATTATCATCCTCATCATCATCATCATCATCATCATCATCATCATCATCATCATCATCATCATCATCATCATCATCATCATCATCATCCTCATCATCATCATCCACATCATCATCATCAGCATCCACATCATCCACATCATCCACATCATCATCATCATCCACATCATCATCATCATCATCCACATCATCCACATCATCATCATCATCATCCACATCATCCACATCATCATCATCATCATCATCATCATCATCATCATCATCATCCACATCATCATCATCATCATCATCATCATCATCATCCACAACATCCACATCATCATCATCATCATCATGAACATCATCACCATCATCATCATCCACATTGTACAAGTAGCCGCAACCCTATTTGAATGATTGAAGTTGCTTTTAGCATGCTCATGGCCGCCATATGTAAACTCACACACACACACACACACGCACACACGCACACACATACACACAAGATTTGTAATACTTACATGGCCTTACTTTGACATCTTGTGATTTAAATCTATGATAGTGCATCATCATCATCATCATCACCGAACACAATATTCCCATTAGAAGACCTTGTCCCCAAACACCTGATGGATTTGAAAACACACACACAAAATAAGATTGACAGAATACATACACACACACACACACATACACACACACCCGCACACGCACACGCACACGCACACGGACGCGTCATTCATAGTCTAGAATGTTCACGTGTAATCTATCATTGTGCAAACCTCATTCGAGACAAACGATCATATTAAAATAGATAGTATGCGCTTGTCTAAGAAGCTCACAACATTGCCATCCGAAAGTATAACGGACCAACACACAAAAACTATGTGTAACCTTTAACATTTATAGTCTGGTTAATACAGTTTAGTGAGAATTACTCATAAAAGCGGATGGCAAAAACAATAACACAAATCTTGAGTGACGTCATCTTCATTCTATCTTATGTCAGGTCATGTCAAGTCATCATTAAGGTCAAAACTAAATATAACACACACCTAGACACACACAAACACAGACAGACACACACAGACATACAAACACAGACAGACACACACCTAGACACACACAAACACAGACAGACACACACCTAGACACACACAAACACAGACAGACACACATAGTCATACAAACACAGACAGACACACACCTAGACACACACAAACACAGACAGACACACATAGACACACACAAACACAGACACACACAAACACAGACATACACACACAAAGACACAGACACAAACACAGACATACACACACAGAGACACAGACACAGACACACAGACAGACAGACAGAGAGACACACAGAAACACAGACACACACATACACACCGACATACACAAACAGACACACACATACACACAGATACACACACACTGAAACACACACCGATACACAGACACACACACATATACACACACATACACACACATATATATACACAGACACACAGACAGAAACACACACAGACACACACAGACACACACACACACACACCGTAACACAGACACACACACACACACAGACATACACACGAATAAAAAACCACAAAACAAACACAACATATTTCAAAAATCAAACAAACAAACAACAACAACAATGTTTACAAAAGTTGAAAAGCTATAATTTACGCTTATCTATAATCAGGAATTTAAAAAAATAATCATGCCCTTCGCGTCATCATCATAAGGTATGGTTGCCTCGGCATTACACGAAGGATTATAGATAATCCATCACACAAGATGTCTGATGTCAACAGGAATCACCCATGTTGAGCAAAATTGGGTTAATAATCTTGCCCAAGGGAAAAAAAAACCGAAAGTGCCTGAAGCGGGACTCGAACCCGGAACCCTCCATCCGGATCACAGTGCAATGCCTTAACCACTCGGCCACTTCGCCCCCAATCAGGAATAATGTGTCAAAAATTGACACAGAAAACAATGAAGGCCCAATACGCCACCAGTAAAGGCTTTCAACAGTCGTGACGTCACTTCCCTCGTAATGACGCATAGTAACTTAGCAACTGGTTTTAAACTATCGGAACAATGGCGGACGACCTTACGAAATACTTCTTCAACGAGCACAAAAGTTTGTCCAGAGGAGAAAAACATAAATCTGATCATGTTTTGACTTTTCACATGATCTCATGACACAGGAAAAAGTTCTAGCCAGCACGTAGAATAAAAAGTACCGATTTTATTTGTTTAGAACCAAGCTGTTCATTGCTGGGCAACGTGACATATAGATTGTATGCGCTTGGCTAAGAAACTCACAACAATGCTATCCGGAAATATAAACAGACCAACACACAAAACAATGTGTAACCTTGAATGTTTATAATCAGGTTAATACAGTTTAGTGAGAATTACTCATTAACGCGGATGGCAAAAAGCAATAACAAAGACCTGAGTAACGTCATCTTCATTCTCTCTATACGATCCATTCATCATTAGGTGAAAAGCAAATTTAATACACACACACACACACACACACACACACACAAATAACAAACCACAAAACAAACATATCCAAAAAAGCAAAAAAACAAAAAAAAACAAAACAAAACAAAAAACAACAAAAACAAACAAACAAACAAACAATTAAAAGAAAACAAAAGCAAACAAAAACAAAACAAAACAAAAACAAAACAAATTAAAAAAAAAAAAAAAAAAAAAAACAAAAAAAAAACAACAATGTTGACAAAACTTGAAAAACTATGTTAAGCTCTAAAAATCAGGAATAATGTGGTAAAAATTGACACAGAAAACAATCACAGACCGATACGCCAGCCAGAAATACGATCCATTCATCTGTACAGTGAAACCAGCCAATGAAATACGATCCATTCATCTGTACAGTGAAACCAGCCAATGAAATCCAAGCCAAATGTCAACACACATAATCGTGTTAATTAATTCCATTCAAACGACATTCCTGTTCAAATGGTGTTATTGTCACAAAACTCACTTGTTCTAGTTTAAAGTTAAGCTTTTATATAGATAGAATGAAGATGGACGTCACTCGGGTCTTTGTTATTGTTTTTTTTTCATCCATGTTTATGAGTAATTCTCACTAAACTGTATTATCCAGACTATTAACGTTCATGGATACACAGAGTTTTGTGTGTTGGTCCGTTATAGATAGTTCGAAGATGACGTCACTCAGGTCTTTGTTATTGACTTTTAGGCGATGTTACACATTTTTCCCCCCGACAGACAACGCTGTTAACGGTCAGGTACTCATTTTACACCTGAATAAGGTGAGGGAATGTGAGTAAAGAGCCTTTTCCAAGGACTCAACTCTGCCCTGGGCAAGGCTCAAACCCAAGACCTTCCAATCATCCGAAAGCGAGTGTTATACCACTAGATCACATAGCCGCACATTTTGATCAGACAATAAAATTGCTTAGCCACCTCTAAATGTCTACAGATGAATATCAATGACAATGAATGGAAATAACTATAGATAGTATGCAGATGACGTCACTCAGGCCTTTGTTATTGTTTTTGCCATCCGCGTTTGTGAGTTGTTCTCACTAAACTGTATTAACCAGACCATAAAAGTTCATGGTTACACAGAGTTTGTGTGTTGGTCCGTTATACTTCCGGATGGCAATAGTGTGAACTCCTTGGCCAAGCGCATTCTATCTATTGACTAGACTAAACTGAGACTCCCCCCCCCCTTCCCCCCAAAAAAGAAAAAGTCTCAGGTTTGGGACAATGTGATAAATTAAGCGTTATATCTTAATTCATTTCGGGCTATTAAAATAATAATAATAATGATAATAATAATAATAATAATAAATAATAATAATAATATAATAATAATAATAATAATAATAATAATAATATAATAATAATAATAATAATAATAATAATAATAATAATAATAATAATAATAATGATAATGATAATAATGATAATGATAATAATGATAATGATAATGATAATGATAATGATAATGATAAATAATAATAATAATAATAATAATAATAATAATAATAATAATAATAATAATAATGATAATGATAATGATAATGGTAATGATAATGATAATGATAGTGATAATAATAATAATAATAATAATAATAATAATAATAATAATAATAATAATAATAATAATAATAATGATAATAATGATAATATATAATAATAATAATAATAATAATAATAATAATAATAATAATAATAATAATAATAATATATGGTTTTTATATAACGCATTTTCCCGTATATCAACAAGCTCAAACCGCTTAACAGTAACGTGGCTATTTTCACTCAAACATACAACCACTCAAACATGTAATATGAAACAAAGCAATTTCTACAATGCTACATATTAAAAAGAAACGTTTTAAGATGATTTAAAAAAAAAAGAAATCTGCATCATTACATTCTCTGATCTATATCTTGGAAGCGAGTTCCAGATAAGGGCTGCCGATTATTCAAACTCATGCTCGCCAATTTTGCGAGTCATTTTTGGCTTCACAAGTATGTGATTATCGGACTTTGATCTATCTCAGATTTCTGGATGGGACAATGTGACAAATTCAACGTTATATGTTAATTCATTTCTGGCCAAACAAACCAAAATAAATCAAAACAAAACAAAACTATCATTAGCATGCAAAAACATTTTCTTTGATAATACGTCTATAATTTGTCTCATAAAAATGTACTAAATAGGCATGGGGTAAAAGTAACCAGGGTATAGGCTACTACGGACATTGTCGGTGTTGGGGTTGAATGAGTCAAGTCTGTGCTAGGTTATCAGATTTGACACTGATTCTGTGTCGTTGTTGGGGATTGTGTTACACACTGACCCACTAATTATGGTAATGATAATAATATACTCATTGTATGTTTGAGAACATCTGTTGTCTGTTCTCTCTGCCTGTCTGTCTGTCTGTCCATCCATCCATCCATCTATCTATCCATCCACCCACCCTCCCGCCCATCTTCCTATCCATCCATCTATCCATCCATCCATCTACCCACCCATCCATCAATCTACCCATCCATTTCCATCTGTCCATCCACCCATCAATATATCCATCCATCTATCCATTTACCAATCTACCCTTCCATCTATTCATTAATCTACCCACCTATCTATCTATCCAGCCATTTATCCATTTATCTACACATCCATCCACCCATCCGTCATTCCATCAATCCATCCACCCATCCATCATTCCATCAATCCATCCACCCATCCATCATTCCATCAATCCATCCACCCATCCATCATTCCATCAATCCATCCACCCATCCATCATTCCATCAATCCATCCACCCATCCATCAATTCATCCATCCCACCATTCATCCACCCATCCATTAATTAATTGTCTCATCCAATCAATTACCCCCCCCCCCAACCCACCACCACCTCCCCCTCAGGTCTTCCTAACGTCCTCTACATCCCCAATCCCAGACATCTCCTTACAACAAACTTAAAATCCCTGCATGTGCTACAGTTTCAATTTTAATTTTCAATTCATCGCGCTCACCTACCCCCCCCCCCCCCCCCCCCCCCACGCTTGATTAAACCACACCTGCCGCTAAGTCGCCTAATCCATGTCAAACCATGAACTGTGCACACAAACAATGGAAGTGCTGAGAACTCACGCTTTACACAACAAAGACGCGCATCTCTACTGCACGTGCTCACCGCTGTCAGGGACACGCGCCCCACTGTCTCGTCACTGGGTCGATTTTTCTAATGGGATTAAATTTTTTCTTCTTCTATCTTTAAATTTTATTTTCTCACCTTTAGGTAGAGAGTGTCCTATTCGTTTTCAGGTCAACATAATATTTGAATGACAAATAGAAGACTTTGTCACTATTATTTCTCAGGGGGTCTCGCTAGCTCAGATGGTAGAGCGCTGGGTTCAATGGTAAAGGAGCTAGATCGATTTCTGATGAAGTCGAGATTTTAAAATATTTTTTTTGGTTTTAATTGTAGTAGTTTTAGTAGTGTTAGTAGTTGTGGTGGTGGTGATGGTGATGGTAGTAGTGGTAGTGGTAGTAGTAGTAGTAGTAGTAGTAGTAGTAGTAGTAGTAGTAGTAGTAGTAGTAGTAGTAGTAGTAGTAGTAGTAGTAGTAGTAGTAGTAGTAGTAGTAGTAGTAGTAGTAGTAGTGGTAGGAGTGGTAGTGGTAGTTGTAGTGGTGGTGGTAGTGTTAGTAGTAGTAGTAGTAGTAGTAGTAGTAGTAGTAGAAGTAGTAGTAGTAGTAGTAGTAGTAGTAGTAGTAGTAGTAGTAGTAGTAGTAGTAGTAGTAGTAGTAGTAGTAGTAGTAGTAGTAGTAGTAGTAGTAGTAGTAGTAGTAGTAGTAGTAGTAGTAGTAGTAGTAGTAGTAGTAGTAGTAGTAGTAGTAGTAGTAGTAGTAGTAGTAGTAGTAGTAGTAGTAGTAGTAGTAGTAGTAGTAGTAGTGGTAGTCTTCGTCTCATCCTTTAAGGATTCTTGTGACGGATCTCATGATTGGTGCAATACGATTTTACATCGGGTTAGAATAAAATCGACCCCGGCCCGTAAACGGTTTTAGTGAGAATTCCAGTCGCCTTTTTCCAAGTTTACACGCGAGTCTATGATAATGTGACATATCCATACGAATGACAAGGAAATGATGCCAAATTGGTGCTGAAGCGAACCAACACCAAACATGTGCTACCAGATGTTGACAAAACAGGGTTTTTTTTTCTATTATTTTAAAATTAACTTTTGGCCAGAAATGAATTAAGATGACCTTGAACTTGTTTAAACTTCTGACACCTTTGACCTTTTTTTATTTATTTAACTTCTAAAAATGTCACGGGTTTAGTAATTTAAACAAATTCGAAGTCATCTAAATGCGTCAAGATTTGAAATTCTTTTATTTTCTCTGGCCATAAATGAAAATAAATGCGTTTATTTTAAATGTTTGGCCGTGCGAACCTGTGGTCGGATGGGATGGATCGAAGGCTTAAGTGGGTTTTGTGGCACGGCCGGAAGCCGCTATTGACATGGCCCTAAAAACCAACATGGCCGACCGGTGCCTTGTGTTTACACAGCTCTATGGTTACCATATTATTCCCTCCTATTTGGCCAGAGATGGGTGGGTGGTGGGGTGGGTGGGTGGTGTTGGTGGGTGGGTGGTGTTGGTGGGTGGGTGGATGGTGCCAGTCGAATTACAATTAGAATGATGGGGTTTTTGGGTCAATTCCTGTTTGGCTAAGCTCTTCAGTAATACTTTGTATACAGCATTTACAGTATATCACGTGTTCAATGTCTTTGAACAAATACTTCACTTATCCCGCCGGTAGTTCGTATGTCTTAAAGTAACTCAACACCCCCATAGGGTATTTTGTGGGTTGGACCTGACCCTGAAGAGATACTTTACCCCCCCCCCCCCTTCAAATGAGCTTTTAGATACCGTCAACTGGGGTCACTTTGCCTTTAGGGGTGACTTTGCTTCTATTGATTTGGACAAATTAGTTTGTTTTTAGATTTGTGACAGTTATTTCTTTTGATGAAAAATTAAAACCTCTGACGAGGAAAATGACTGCAACAAGCTGAGAATACTCAAAAGGCTCAAAATCGGTTGAGGCAAAGTCACCCTATTTGACGTTAGCGCAATATTCACTAGACGTGTGCTCAAAGCTCAAGGGGTCCCCGAGCTAACAGAAACTCTAAGCATATATCAATCAAGCAAATGTTTATTTTAGGCCGTTGGCCAAGAGTCATAACATCTCTATGAACAAATGATTCTGACAATTATAATAATAATAAAGGGATAACATTCTTTTAGTAATCGTTTATAGCTTAAATAACAACCAATGATAATAGTAATAATAATAATAATAATAATAATAATAATAATAATAATAATAATAATAATAATAGTAATAATAATAATAATAATAATAATAATAATAATAATAATAATAATAATAATAATAATAATAGTAATAATAATAATAGTAATAGTAATAATACTGATAATGATAATAATGATAACAATGATGATAATGATGATAATGATAATGATATAAAAAAAAATAAAATAAAATATAATAATAATAATAATAATAATAATAATAATAATAATAATAATAATAATAATAATAATAATGATAATAATAATAATAATAATAATAATAATAATAATAATAATAATAATGATAATAATAATAATAATAATAATAATAATAATAATAATAATAATAATAATAATAATAATAATAATAATAATAATAATAATAATAATAATAATAATAATAATAATAAGGAGAAGAAGTAGAAGTAGTAGTAGTCGTCAGTGTCAGGCTATAAGTTAACGATGGCTACGGGTCATCTCGACGTAATAGATAGAACGAAAATGACGTGACTCAGGTCTTTGTTATTGTTGTTTTAGGCAGCCATTTTTGTGAGTAGTCCTCACTAAATTGTATCAATCAGACTCTAAACGTTTAAGATGCCACGCATCGTCTTGTGTGTTGGTGGGTACGTTATGGCCGGCTGTGAATATTTTACATAAACCCATAGCATGCAGTAACGTTTGAAGTTGTTGTTAACATATTTTATTATTATTATTTTGACACAGACAGTCATTAATTAATTGCCCGTCGTTCATTAATATTAATTTATTCCCATTTCCATTTCCAGGCCCCGCCAAGCCAGTTGTATTTTTTAACGCACAGTCGTCATCGTCGTCATCGTCGTCGTCATCGTCGTCATCGTCGTCGTCGTCGTCGTCCACTGATGTAATTTGGTAAGCAGATTTGATCAAACTCATATTTTATTCAACAGCAGGGCGGGCCCTCGATAGCTCAGTTGATAGAGTGCTCCTCTCCCAATCGTCTGATATTCAGGATATTCAAGGTTATTTTTACCCCCCCCCCTTCCCACCTTATATCCCCTACCCCCTCACGGTGATCAGGTGCCAAGCAGCATCTGTGAGGTCTGGCAGAGGAGTATTTTGCGTTAAATAACTTAGAGTGACTTATAGATAGTTCGAAGATGACGTCACTCAGGTCTTTGTTATTGTTTTTTGCCATCCGCGTTTATGAGTAATGCTCACTGAACTGTATTAACACGACTATAAACGTTCATGGATACATACAGTTTTGTGTGTTGTCCGTTATACTCCGGATGGCAATGTTATGAGCTTCTTAGCCAAGCGCATACTATCTATAAGACTAGCAAGGCGGATTCGAGCCTCTCGGGTGAGTCTCTTTACCAACATTAACTCACCGTACTCAGGTGTAAATTGAGAACCTGGCGGGGAAAAAATGTAATATAGCGTTTTACATGTTACGTATAGTCAGGGGCCCTTTGTCAAGCGCTTTGAGCAGGAATAGTGGATATTGCTGCACTATGTAAAAGCTCAAACTCAAATTTGCTATTTTTGGACATGGCGGGTGATTTCCTGTTAGACGTTTGTTTGATGCCCCAAAATCCCTCCTAGAAGGGCCTATTTAAAAAAAAAAAAATTTTCCCATTGTCATAGTCTTTTGACAACGTGTACATATTTACAAGTCTGATAACCGGACACAATTATGGGCCCATTGTAACATTGTTGTAATGGACAATATTTTCCGTTGGTCTGGGAGTATTTTTTTTATTACAACAATGAGACCATAACAATTTGGGTTATCGGACCTATAAATAAGAGCACGTCGGCTAGCGAGGAATTATTACTGTCCGTATAACACTCAAGAAAGATATCTAGAATTAAAAGCTATCTTTTTTTAGGATATTGGATAGCTCATACGGTAGAGTCACGCTCTCCCCGGCTAGGTGGAGTTATCTTACCAGTAAGGTCTCGGGTTCGAGCCCCCATCGCCCCCCGAAATTTTTATTCTCTCTTGTCTTCTGGCACTTTCCTATTCACTCCATTTCTTGTTAGTATAGAATTAGAATATATTCAATTTAATTTGATTTCATTTCGATAAAACTGGGTCGATCTGCTCCATAAAGCAAATGGAGAGGAGGACAGGGAGATACCACGCTCGCTCGCGTGTGTGCAAACTTATTAATATGCAAACACGCAAACACGCACATACACACACACAC
>NC_088373.1:25691277-25703197 GCF_034508935.2 Berghia stephanieae | reverse complement strand
CTCACAACATTGTCATCCGGAAGTATAACGGACCAACACACAAAACTATGTGTAACCTTGAACCTCTGATTGATACATGGCTTGCTAAAATCAACAATGAACTAGCTGAGTGACGTCACTTTCGTTCCTTCTGAAGTTGACGTCACTCAGATCTTTGTGATTGTTTTTTTTTTGTTGTTGTTGTTGTGTTTGCCATCCACGGTTATGAGTAATTCTCACTAAACTATTAAGTAAACTAAAAACGTTCAAGTTACATACAGTTTTGTGTGTTGTGTATTGCAATGTTATGAGCTTCTTAGCCAAGCGCATGCTATCTATAGATAGAACGAAGTTGACGTCACTCAGGTCTTTGTTATTGCATTTTGCCATTCGTGTTTATGAGTAATTCTCACCAAAATTAATCCGACTATAAACGTTCATGGTGACACATAAGTTTACCAATGCCTCGTCAACGTAATCGAAGTGTCTCTCTTTTTCAAGTCACGTGGTTTCAGGTATTGTGAAATAACGTGTTAACCCTTTTACAGCCGTATCCGACTAAACAGGGTTTTCAAAAGGATGGCCAGTCACCGTTTAATTCAATTCAATATGTAATATAATTCATAAAGCGCCAATCTCCACCTTACGGTGTTCATTGGCGATTTACAAGACATAGGTGACATAAACAATTCCAGAAAATTAAATGTTACAATTTCAAGAAAATTAAATGTTACAATTTAAAGAAAATTAAATGTTATAATTTCCAGAAAATTAAATGTTACAATTTCAAGAAAATTAAATGTTACAATTCTAAGAAAATTAAATGTTACAGTTTTAAGAAAATGAAATGTTACAATTTTAAGAAAATTAAATGTTACAGTTTTAAGAAAATTAAATGTTACAATTTTAAGAAAATTAAATGTTACAGTTTTAAGAAAATGAAATGTTACAATTTTAAGAAAATTAAACGTTACAATTTCAATAAAATTAAATGTTACAATTTGAAGAAAATGAAATGTTACAATTTTAAGAAAATTAAATATTACAATTTTAAGAAGTCATTAAAACAAATTATCGACATCACATGACTCGATCTTAGTCCCTTTGCGTGGGAAGCGAGTGCTTTACCAGTTCAGCTATCGGGACCCCCTTTTAAACAAGTAGGGTTTTTAAAAATCTATTAATGTCTATTTATAAATTATGTTTATTCTGGCCAAAGGTTAAAAACAAAAAAAAAAAAAAAAAAAAAAAAAAAACTAAAAAAAAAACCAAAAACAAAAACAAGATTTAAAAAAAAATGATTTGGCGTTTTCCGCCCGGCCCGTTTCCGCAAACGAGACGATTGGGCGTGACGTTAACTCTCAAGAGTGGACCCGCGCTCACTTAGGGCTAACCCACACCGGAGACTGACTCCGACGACCCGGCACTGCCGTCCGTCCTTTGCCGTCTTCCGGATAAAGACGTCGGGCACGGACAATATACTAAGACTAAAGAGAAGAGCCGTTAGACCTACCCATACCCAAGACCCGACGTCCTCTGTCGTTTTTTTTTTTTTTCGAGCTAAGTGGATCCGCGCTTACTTAGCCGGCCTTGAACTTGAAGAACGCGAGTGTTGTGTAGATAGCTGTGTTCTGGGATTTGAACGGTCCAAATGTTGTCCCATCTGATGGAAGTTGTAGACTTCAGTTATTTCATCTTGCATTGAAAGAAAAGACAGTACAAAAATGATAAAATATTTTTTAAAAACAGCAAACCAACAAACCAATAACAAAGAAAAACAAACAATCAAACTAAAACCATAAACTGTTTTTTTTTTTACAATGGCCGTTTACGCAAACGTGAAAAAGTAAACTCATTAAGTCTGTGACATGAAGTGGACCCGTACGTAAGTAGGCCCTACGTCCTTGGACTGTCTTGAATGAAGCACGGCGTGTTGTGTGGGTTGCCGTGTTTTGGTGGGAATTTTGCTGTGTCTTGGTGAAATCGAAGACGGCGCTGAAAATAACGATTATCGATATGGCAATGGGTGAACTCGAATCGATATGAATTTTTAGTCATGGACTGGAAGTTTTCACCAGAAAAAAATAACAAAAAACAATAATAAAAACAAAACCCAAACCAAACAAACAAACAAAAAACCCCCCGAAAAACAAAACAAAACAACAACAACAAAAACCCATGAAAAACAAAATAAAACAAAAAACAAAAACAAAAACAAATGGAAGGTGGGTATTTTATGACGAATATAACCCTCCTCTTCAATATGACATTGATGCTATGCGCTTAGCCAAAAAAAATCACAACATTCGCCAACCGGAACTAGCGTCCCAACACACATATGAATCCATGTGTAACCTTGAACTGATTGAGTCTGATTGATAGACTTTAATGAGAACTATTCATAAAAATGGCTGGCTGAAAACAATAACAAAGAGCTGAGTCGCGTCAATTTCGTTCTATCTTCTTCTTCTTCTTCTTCTTCTTCTTCTTCTTCTTCTTCTTCTTCTTTCTTTCTTCTCTTCTTCTCTTCTTCTTCTTCTTCTTCTCTTCTTCTTATTATTATTATTATTATTATTGTTATCATTATCATTATTCATAATAAATAAATAATTATCTCCTCTCTCACCTATTTTTTTTTTATCCTCACTCATTACATGAACACATCAGCCTGTTTTGTTTTGGGTTTTTTTGCCCCCCCCCCCTACCCCTTTATCGATAATTAATCGATTCGCGAATACTGGAGAAAATTACTTTTCTGGTTGTCTGTCTCATTGAATTGCCCTGCCGTGCCCTGCCCTGCTCTCCTCTAATATGCTATGCCCTGCCTGTCGGTTTTGGATGTTGACGCGCCGGGTTTTGGCACCATTCCCTTATCGATGCGCGCTGTGATGATGCACATTGATGTGCAACCAACGACGAACGTGTATGGGTTGTGGGAGGGGGATGGGGGGGAAGCTGTGGAGGGTGGGAGGAGCGATACCAATCTACCTGCTGATTACATATCGATTTACCCTTTGAATTAATCATAGGCTATGAAAATCGTTTTGGTCGTTGGAGTCTTTCTTCTAGTGTTTTAGCTTGTTGCGAAATCTTTTTACTTATTATGTTCTGTTGTTCTCCGTCAACTAATTTTTGTAATAATATAGTTTATTCGCCCCCTACTAACACCCCCCCCCCCTTTTTTTTTTTACACTTATCTTCTTGCTCTCTGTTTTCCCCTCTTTATTTCTTTCTCCTCTGTCTCGATGCCTCTCTCTCTCTCTCTCTCTCTCTCTCTCTCTCTATCTCTATTTCTCTCTCCTCTCCTCTTTCTATTTCTCTCTTTCTCCCTCTCTCTCTCCTCTCCTTTCTATTTCTCTCTCTCACCCCCCCCCTCCCTCTCTCTCTCTCTATCTCTTTCTCTGGGTGGGGATCCTGACCTCCCATAGTGGGCAGGGAGGTACATGCTGTCTTCTATCCCCCCATACCCGTTTTCCAATTGTTTTCCTGTCATTGTCTTGGAATGAGATTACTTAGTTTTGTCCTGATCCTTGCCGGAGTTCCTTGAACTGGGAGGGAAACAGTCGAATGTATAGTTATAGTTTTGGGAGATGATATTTTTTTTCTTGTAAATCATCTCTCTGTTATGCATTGTATTATGTTTAGTTTACATATTTATTATATGATTGGTAAAATTGAGTGTATTCCTCTTATTGGGACCTGTGCTTGTGTCTGGATGAGACTTTTAGTGATCTCAAACTAAGTATTTTGACGGTGTGCTCTTGGAATCTACAATCTGTTCCCTATTGAACCAGTTCCCCTTTGTCTTCCCTTTTCTTGATGCTTTATTGTAATTCTAGAACTTTAACTATCCCATTTTTTCTTCCTTTTACTGGCGCTGATATGACCTTAATGTGTTGCAAGCGCCGAAAAAAACCATAAAAACAAAACATCTCTCTCTCTCTCTTTCTCTCTCTCTCTCACTCTCTCTCTTTCTCTCTCTCATTCTCTCTCTCTTTCTCTCTCTCTCTCTCTCTCTCTCTCTCTATCTGTTCCCATCCCTTCTCCCTCTCTCCTCTCACTCCTCTTCTCTCTCTCTCTCTCTCTCCCCCCTCCCCCCCCCCCCCCCTCCCACCTTTAATTTATTCCTTACCATTTGACCCATCTGATATTTTATCTATTAAACTAGACTAGAGTTTATAAATAGCAGAATGCTTTTCTCTCTTTACCAAATTTTATTTATTGACCTCGAGTTAAAACAAAACAAAATCAAAACAAAACAAACAAGTAAAAAAGAAAAAGAAGAACAAACAAAAAAAAAAAGAACAACCACCACCCCACCCGCTGAAAAACCCAACCAAACAAAAAAAAAAAACACAACAAAATAAGCAACCCCCCCCCCCCCCTTCCTTCGAGAATAAAACAAAACAAAAAAGCAAAAGAAACAAACAGAAAGAGAAACAAGAAACAAACAAAACTTGAATAAAGTGCATGGATTTTGCTTTTTTTTTTGGAGGGGGGGGGGGGGGGGGGGGGGTTTGTTTTGTTTTATTTGGGTATTTTTTGGGGGTTCTCTTTTGTTATTGTTTTTCTATTTGTTTGTTTTTTTTTGTTTTGTTTTTTTTTAAAATCTTTTTTTAAAATTTTATTTTATTATTATTATTATTATTATTATTATTATTATTATTATTATTATTAAATTATTATATTATTATTTTTATTATTATTAATATTATTATTATTATGATTATTATTATTATTTCTTACTATACGTTCATTTCCAAGCGTTTAGACGGCCATAAAGAAGTAAAATCACATCATCTCGCCTCAGTGTTGATTCTGAATCACAACTCTGGGGCTTTTGGCGACACGGCTCTTTGCATGCCATCATAGCAAATTAACGAAGTCGACGTCGAACGACGAACGACGAGAAAGAAAGCACGGATCTGTCCTATTACGTCATCAACAACTACCGTTAACTCACTCAATCCTAGCGATTTTGCTACTTTTCAAAATGGGAAAAATGTATTTAAAATGAGAGATAGTTTTGTTCAACTGCTTCATTAACATGCAAAAACTAAAAACATTAGCTCTGATGATACGCCTATAATTTGTCTCATAAAAAATGTAATAAATAGTCATGGGGTAAAAGTAACCAGGGTAAACTACGGATATAGTCGGTGTTAGGGTTGAGTGAGTTAATAATATTACAACTTCAACTACTGGGTGGCGTAAGGGGACAGACGGATCTGGGCTTCCTTGCTTGTCGTTCGTCGTTCGACGTCGATTTCGTTAACTTGCTAATGTGTGATGCGACAGAAGTTTATTTCTCTAATCCTCTTTAAGCAACAACTAACATGCAAATGAAATGTGTGTCAATATTGTACAGCTGCTACTGGCGGTGTTAAACTCAACAAGCTGTCAACAATGTCTATTAATACGAATCAGTTGTGTTTTGGGACGAGATTAAAATACAGTGGAACCCCGTTATAGCGCCTGATCTGGGGTTATTGCTATAGCTCTTCCCTCGTTAACACACACACACACACACAAAAAATAAAATAAATAAAAAAATTAAAAAAAAAAAAACAACAAAAAACAAACAACAAAAACGAACAAACAAGCAAACAAATAGAAACAAAAAAAATAACTAGAGCATTTATAAAGAGCAATATCCCATGAACGCACTCAAAGCGCTTTACAAGGGGTCCCAAGCCAACAGCAACACTAATCATGTAGGACGAGACGACACGACGCCTATAGGATGCCATTTCATGTTTTTCTTCATACAGAGACAACGCTGTTAACGGTCAGGTACTCATTTACTTTTACACACGAGTGCGGTGAGAGAATGTGAATCAAGAGCCTTTTTTCAAGGTCTCAATCAACTCAACTATGCGCCGTTCACAACGGGACTCGAACCCTGGGCCTTAAGACCCGAAGGGATTGTCATTACAACAAGACCGAATAGCCGTACACTCAGGCATCCACGAACACTGAGATAAGCCATTATAATAGTGTCGGTATAATGAGATTCTACTTCAGCCCAATGCACCCCCCCCCCTCCCCCCCCCATTCCTTCCGTCTTCTTAATCCATCCTATCTTCCTATCGATCTATATAATATTATTATAATATTTAATACTGTTAAATGGTGATACAACAAATCTTTATCTGATTTGACAAAACACTTTATTGAACTTTGACCAGTAAACTTGTACTTAATGATGATGATAATAATAAAAATAATAATAATAATAATAATAATAATAATGATAATACTAAAATTTAATAATAAATAATATAATAATAATAATAATAATAATGATAATAATAATAATAATAATAATAATAATAATAATAATAATAAAATAAAATAATAATAATAATAATAATAATAATAATAATAATAATAATAATAATAATAAAATATTTAATAATAATAATAAATAATAATAATAATAATAATAATAAAATAATAATAATAATAATAAAATAATAATAATAATAATGATAATAATAAATAATAATAATAATAATAATAATAATAATAATAATAATATATAATAATAAAAATAATGATAATAATAATAATAAAAATAATGATAAAATAATAAAAATAATAAATAAATAATAAAAAATAATAATAATATAAAAATAATAATAATAAAAATTTAATAATATAAAATAATGATAATAATAATAATAATAATATATAATAATAATAATAATGATAATAATAATAATAATAATAATAATAATAATAATAATAATAATAATAATAATAATAATAATAATGATAATAATAATAATAATAATAATAATAATAATAATATAATAATAAATAAAATTAATAATAATAATAATAATAATAATAATAATATAATAATAATAATAATAATAATAATAATAATAATAATAATAATAATAATAATAATAATAATATAATCATAATAAAAATAATAATAATAATAATAATAATAATAATATAATAATAATAATAATAATAATAATAATAATTAATAATAATAATGAATAATAAAATAATAATAATAATAATTAATAATAATAATAATAATAATAATAATAATAATAATAAATGATATAATAATAATAATAATAATGATAATAATAATAATAATAATAATAATAATAATGATAATAATAATAATAATAATAATAATAATAATAATAATAATAATAATAATAATAATAAATAATAATAATAATAATACTGCACAGTTATATAGCGCCACCTTATTTGTTTCGATGATTAAAAAAAGGTTTGGCTGAAATTACATTTAGCGATAGACTAGCGTCCTATCCAATGGATAGCAAGTAATTGCTATTGTCCGTTCCACGTTATAGAAACCGGCTCCAGGGATTAATAGTAGTTAGTTATTGTTTTGGGAGATGATATTTATTCCATCTCTCTGTTATGTATTATTATATTTGTTATTTTGAATTTTAATGTAAGCATTTGAGTGTATTCCTCTTTGTTGGATTTTGTGCTTGTGTCTGGATGAGACTTATAGGTGATCTCAAACTAAGTACTTTGATAGTGTGCTCTTGGAATCTACATCGGATCCCTATTTGTTCCCAGTTCCCCTATGTCTTACTTTTTCTTGGGTAATTCTAGAACTTTTTATTATCCCATTTTCTTCCTTTTTACTGGCGCTGATATAACCTAAATGTGTTGAAAGCGCCGTAAAACCCTTAAAAAATAAATAAAAATAACAAAAATGAAACAAAACAAAAACAAAACGAAGAACCACACTCACCACACACAAACACACACACACACACACACACAGAGAGAGAGAGAGAGAGAGAGAGAGAGAGAGAGAGAGAGAGAGAGAAAGCAACAACAACAATAACAAAACAAAACAAACAATAAAAACAAACTGCGTTTTGTCAGGTTTTTACCATATTTTGGCAAGAACTTACGTAGTCTAAGATTGTGTGTGTGTGTGTGTGTGTGTGTATATGTGTGTATGTGTGTGTGTGTGTGTGTTTGTGTTTTCTTTCTCGTGTGCATTCCCTTTGTGTTGGATTTCCTGACAGCTTGTCCTGTGTGCCGTTTTAATGGATTTAATCCCGGGATTAAGACAATTTTATGTCTTACAAAATATGCGCTTGAATAGGTAGAAGATAAAATGATTGAATAAATACATAGAAAGATAAATAAATAAACAGACAGAGGGATTGAAAATTAAATAAATAAGTTTATATATATATATATATTTATATATATATATATATATATATATATATTTTATATATATATATATATATATATATATGTTATATATATATATATATATATATAATATATATATATATATATTATATATATATATACATTGATATATCAGTCAATCAGTCAATCAAATAAATATTGTAAATAAATAAAGAGCAGATACATACCTAGGGTTGAGGCTTTCGCCATGCGCTATGGGTTTCGCGATATTTCATAATTTATTTCTCTAACAGGCCATACGAAACCTATTTTTTTACATTATCATACAGTAAGAAAGAAAAAACACAACAAAAATAAAACAACCCCCCCCCCCCTAATTTGGGTATTACAATATGACGATGTATCGCACCAGGGCGGGCGAACGCTGCCTTGCATACAGATGAAAAGAAAAACGATAACGTTGTTGTTGATGAAGATGGCGACGATGTTTAATAAACAGATGATGGACGATTGAAGAAAACGATGCAGTAGGATAACAGGACAACGGTAGAAAAACATGTAGAGTAGAAGTTTATAGCAATATTACAGCAGTATGTACAGTAGTAAATAATAATGTGAAATTGAATGTAAGCTTCAATTTCATTACAAAAACAGATCAAATGAACGTTTCGGGTTTCCCCTTTATCAACAAAACAGGATGAATGAAACACCACAGATCCCGAAACGTTCATTTGATTACTTTCAATTTTATAAACATAATATAATACGTGGAAGTGTAATTAATAAGCTAACCTATATTGTAATATCCTCGGCTGCTATGTGCTACTACTATATCTTTAAAAATTGAGCCTTTATATAGCGCAATATCCACCAAACGTGATCAAAGCGCTTTAAAAGGGGTCCCTGGCCAACAGCAACTTTTAACATGTAGGACGGGACAGGACGCCTTTTAGGCGATATTACAATTTATTTTCGGACAGAAACAACGCTGTTAACGGCCAGACACTCATTTTACACCTGAGAGAATGTGAGTAAAAGAGCCTTTTCCATGTCTAAACTATGCGCCGAACGAGGCTCGAACCCAGGACCTTCCGATCCGAAAGCCAATGTCATTCCTCTAGACTACATAGCCGCCGCACATTCTAGCACGTGGGACTTTTGTTTGTTTGTTTGTTTGTTTTTTTAATTTTTATTTTAAGATAAATGTTAAATTGAATTCGTATCACGTTTCCATCAAAAATGTCTTACTGTAATATGTTTTGTTTTATATCACTGTAAAGCGCTTAGAGCCTGTGACAACGGGGTAAAGCGCTATATAAATGCCATTTATTATTATTATTATTATTATTATTATTATTATTATTATTATTATTATTATTATTATTATTATTATTATTATTATTATTATTAATTATTATTATTATTATTATTATTATTATTATTATTATTATTATTATTATTATTATTATTATATTATTATTGTTATTATTGTTATTATTATTATTATTATTATTATTATTATTATTATTATTATTATTATTTTTATTGTTATTATTCAGAGTCCTGCAGATTTGTCATAGTGAGATATCTAGTCACGATGGAAGCAGTGGTTGTGATTGTGGTTGGGTGGTGGTGGGGGTGGTGGTGGGGTAGGTAGGGGGGGGGGGGTTTGGGGGCGCTCCTCATCCTGGCCGCCTGGGATGTCAACAAGAGACTAATTTGACGGACGGATGAGCGCATGGCCTCTCGTGAGTACCACTCTTTTCATGCTCACTCGACCGTGCATCTTGATGACAAGGACACATAATTATAGAATTAAATATATATAGAGCTCTGAGCAGCTAATGTGTGTTTATACATGTGTGTGTTTGTGAGTGTGTGTGTGTGTATGTGTTTGGATGAGACTGTACGTATTTTTAGTGTGTGTGCGTGTGTGTGTGTGTGTGTGTGTGTTTGTGTGTTTCGTGTGTGTTTTGTATTTGTATGTGTTTTTAAATGCGACTGTGCGTGTGTTAAGTGTGAGTTTGTGTGTATGTGTGTTTGTGTGTGTGTGTGTGTGTTTGTTTGTGTATGTGTGTGTGTGTTTGTTTGTTTGTGTATGTGTGTGTGTGTGTGTTTGTTTGTGTATGTGTGTGTGTGTTTGTTTGTTTGTGTGTGTGTGTGTTTGTTTGTTTGCGTATGTGTGTGTGTGTGCTTGTTTGTTTGTGTATGTGTGTGTGTTTGTTTGTTTGTGTATGTGTGTGTGTGTTTGTTTGTGTATGTGTGTGTGTGTGTGTTTGTTTGTGTATATGTGTGTGTTTGTTTGTTTGTGTATGTGTGTGTGTGTTTGTTTGTGTATGTGTGTGTGTGTGTTTGTTTGTTTGTGTATGTGTGTGTGTGTTTGTTTGTGTATGTGTGTGTGTGTTTGTTTGTTTGTGTATGTGTGTGTGTTTGTTTGTTTGTGTATGTGTGTGTGTGTTTGTTTGTGTATGTGTGTGTTTGTTTGTTTGTGTATGTGTGTGTGTTTGTTTGTTTGTGTATGTGTGTGTGTGTTTGTTTGTTTGTGTATGTGTGTGTGTGTTTGTTTGTGTTTGTGTGTGTGTTTGTTTGTGTATGTGTGTGTTTGTTTGTTTGTGTATGTGTGTGTGTTTGTTTGTTTGTGTATGTGTGTGTGTGTTTGTTTGTTTGTGTATGTGTGTGTGTGTTTGTTTGTGTTTGTGTGTGTGTGTGTTTGTTTGTGTATGTGTGTGTGTGTGTTTGTGTATGTGTGTGTGTGTTTGTTTGTGTATGTGTGTGTTTGTGTTTGTGTATGTATGTGTGTGTGTTTGTGTTTGTGTGTGTGTGTGTGTTTGTTTGTGTATGTATGTGTGTGTGTGTGTTTGTTTGTGTATGTGTGTGTGTGTTTGTTTGTTTGTGTATGTATGTGTGTGTTTGTTTGTGTATGTGTGTGTGTGTTTGTTTGTTTGTGTATGTGTGTGTGTTTGTTTGTTTGTGTATGTGTGTGTGTGTTTGTTTGTGTATGTATGTGTGTGTGTTTGTTTGTGTATGTGTGTGTGTGTTTGTTTGTGTATGTGTGTGTGTGTTTGTTTGTGTATGTGTGTGTGTGTTTGTTTGTGTTGTGTTTGTGTGTTATGTGTGTGTGTTTGTTTGTTTGTGTATGTGTGTGTGTGTTTGTTTGTTTGTGTATGTGTGTGTTGTGTTTGTTTGTTGTGTGTATGTGTGTGTGGTTTGTTTGTGTATGTGTGTGTTGTTTTGTTTGTGTATGTTGTGTGTGTTTGTTTCTTTGTGTATGTGTGTGTGTGTTTGTTTGTTTGTGTATGTGTTGTGTGTGTGTGTTTGTGTTTGTGTGTGTGTGTTTTGTTGTGTTTTGTGTGTTTGTTTGTGATGTGTGTGTTGTGTTTGTGTTTGATGTGTGTGTGTTTGTTTTGTTGTGGTGTGTTGTTGTGATGTGTGTGTGTGGTGTTGTTGTGTATGTGTGTGTGTGTGTTTGTTTGTGGACAGTCGCGTGTGATCATGTATATAAATCACTCCTCACTTTACGACATGAAGGTCAGTTTTACAAATAACGGTATATTTATAGGGGCCTCCGTGTGGGGGGGGGGGGGGGGAGGTTAAGGTTAAGAGTGTAGTTGTTTACCTTGACGCTATAGAAGGAACGAAATTGACGTCACTCAGCTCTTTGTTTTTTTTTTTTGTTTTAAGTCAGACTCCTTCCGCACAAGGACAAAACTGTAAATTGTCCTGTCCAACTGGAGAAAACTTCTATTCCAAAGGGGTTCCGCAC
>NC_088373.1:25686277-25688777 GCF_034508935.2 Berghia stephanieae | reverse complement strand
TAATGTGGTAGTGGCGTTGTTAAGATGCATAAACAAAAACATTGATGGGCAGGAAATTGTATGCTACTTTGTGAGGAAGCACGAATTAAAATAGAGCAATAGAAATTTATAAAAGGTGCGTACTTAATTATGTCAAAAGAGGGGAGGCGGGGAGGAACTGTGTAATGCAGTATAGAAGACAGTGAACTAAAATAAAGTGTGGACTATTGTTGGAAAATAAATACAAAGGAATTGGAAATAAACACAAAATATAAGGGATGTAAGTATAAATATATTAGTGGCATTAGCAGCAGCAGAAGCAACAGTAGTAGTAGTAGTAGTAGTAGTAGTAGTAGTAGTAGTAGTAGCAGCAGCAGCAGCAGCAGCAGCAGCAGCAGTAGTAGTAGTAGTAGTAGTAGTAGTAGTAGTAGTAGTAGTAGTAGTAGTAGTAGTAGTAGTAGTAGGAGGAGGAGGAGGAGGAGGAGGAGGGATGCAGAAAATAAAGACAGGTATTGCAACTTTGAGACGGCGCCGCCAAGTCTGGGACTTTTTTGTCCTAGTGCGGAAGTCTGCTATATTTTTCTACTATCACAAAAATGATATGAACACGGGACTGGGACAGTCCTGTCCCGTAGATTTTGTAGCATTTCACAACGACTTGGGACACAACGGGACTGTTTTGTCCCGTCCCAATAGGTGCGGTAGGTTTCTCTATTGTTACACCTCTTCCGCACTAGGACAGGACTGTCCTGGGACAATCCTGTCCCAAATCTGTAACATATAAAATTTAGAGAAATCTTCCGCCCTATAGATAGGATGCAGATGACGTCACTCAGGCCTTTGCTATTGTTTTTGCCATCCGCGTTTGTGAGTTGTTCTCACTAAACTGTATTAACCAGACTATAAAAGTTCATGGTTACACAGAGTTTGTGTGTTGGTCCGTTATACTTCCGGATGGCAATGTTGTGAACTCCTTGGCCAAGCGCATTCTATCTATTTTTAATTCCCCATTTCTTATAATAATGTTATTTGATGGGCGGGGGGAGGCGTGGATGGAGGGAATAATGGCTAGAGCTCTGACTTGTTTGTGACAGGGGATTGATGGGGTGGTGGTGGTGGTTGTCGTTGTTGGTGGTGGTGATGTTGGTCGATGGTGGTGGTGGTGGTGGTGGTGGTGGTGTTGATCGATGGTGGTGGTGGTGGTGTTGATCGATGGTGGTGTTGGTGGTGGTGGTGGTGTTGATCGATGGTGGTGGTTGTGGTGGTGGTGGTGTTGATCGATGGTGGTGGTGGTGGTGGTGTTGATCGATGGTGGTGTTGGTGGTGGTGGTGGTGTTGATCGATGGTGGTGGTGTTGGTGGTGGTGGTGTTGATCGATGGTGGTGGTGGTGTTGGTCGATGATGGTGGTGGTGGTGGTGTTGGTCGATGGTGGTGGTGGTGGTGGTGGTGGTGTTGGTCAATGGTGGTGGTGGTGGTGGTGGTGGTGTTGATCGATGGTGGTGGTGGTGGTGGTGGTGTTGGTCGATGGTGGTGGTGGTGGTGGTGGTGTTGGTCGATGGTGGTGGTGGTGGTGGTGGTGGTGTTGGTCAATGGTGGTGGTGGTGGTGGTGGTGGTGTTGGTCGATGGTGGTGGTGGTTGTGGTGGTGTTGGTCGATGGTGGTGGTGGTTGTGGTGGTGTTGGTCGATGGTGGTGGTGGTGGTGGTGGTGTTGGTCGATGGTGGTGGTGGTGGTGGTGGTGGTGTTGGTCGATGGTGGTGGTGGTGGTGGTGGTGGTGTTGATCGATGGTGGTGGTGGTGGTGGTGGTGTTGGTCGATGGTGGTGGTGGTTGTGGTGGTGTTGGTCGATGGTGGTGGTGGTGGTGGTGGTGGTGTTGGTCAATGGTGGTGGTGGTGGTGGTGGTGGTGTTGATCGATGGTGGTGGTGGTGGTGGTGGTGTTGGTCGATGGTGGTGGTGGTTGTGGTGGTGTTGGTGGTGGTGGTGGTTGTGGTGGTGTTGGTCGATGGTGGTGGTTGTGGTGGTGTTGGTGGTGGTGGTGGTTGTGGTGGTGTTGGTCGATGATGGTGGTGGTGGTGGTTGTGGTGGTGGTGGTGGTGGTTGTGGTGGTGTTGGTCGATGGTGGTGGTGGTTGTGGTGGTGTTGGTCGATGGTGGTGGTGGTGTTGGTCGATGGTGGTGGTGGTGGTGGTCGATGGTGGTGGTGGTGGTTGTGGTGGTGTTGGTCGATGGTGGTGGTGGTGGTGGTTGTGGTGGTGGTGGTGGTGGTGGTGGTGGTGGTGGTGTTGGTCGATGGTGGTGGTGGTGGTGGTTGTGGTGGTGGTGGTGGTGGTTGTGGTGGTGTTGGTCGATGGTGGTGGTGGTTGTGGTGGTGTTGGTCGATGGTGGTGGTTGTGGTGGTGTTGGTCGATGGTGGTGGTGGTGGTGGTTGTGGTGGTGGTGGTGGTGGTTGTGGTGGTGTTGATCGATGGTGGTGGTGGTTGTGGTGGTGTTGGTCGATGGTGGTGGTGGTTGTGGTGGTGT
>NC_088373.1:25673777-25681277 GCF_034508935.2 Berghia stephanieae | reverse complement strand
AAAAAAAAAAAAAAAAAAAAAAACAGAGAAAAAAAAACAAAAACAAAACCAAAACTCAAGCAAACAAACATAAAAGAAAGAAAAAGAAACGAGAGAAAAAAAAACAAAACAAAAAAAAAAAAAACAAAAAAACCAAATCAAATCTTGAGGTTTGATATAAAGCATTATCAACTGAATGCGTTGAAAGCGTTTTACAAGGGATCCCAAGCCGTCAGCAACATTTAACATGTAGTACGAGACATGGCAATTACCTACTTAGAGTACTATAATAGAAGCCGATGGACATGACGCATAAAGTAGTTACAATATTTTTTTTCGGCTCTGTGCGGCTATGTGGTCTGACACTCGCTTTCGGATCGCAGATTCCGGAGTTCGAGCCTCTCTCGGCGCATAGTTGAGTCCTTGAAAAAAGGCTCTTTACTCACATTCTATCATCGTACTCAGGTGTAAAATGAGTACCTGACCCATTAACATCGATGTGTATGTCGGAATCAATTGTCATATCGTCTAAAATGCGTCATGTCTCGTTCTACATGTTACATGTTGCTGTTGGTCTTTGAGCATGTTTAGTGGATATTGCGCTATACAAAAGCTCAAGTTGTTTTTTTCCCCGGACAAAGACAACGCTGTTAACTGCCAGGTAACTCATTTTACACCTGAGAAGTGTGAGAAAATGTGAGTAAAATGCTTTCTTTTTTTTTTTTAAATCAACGGACTCAACTTCGCACCTCCCAGGGCGCGATTCAAACCAAAGACTTACCGGTCCTTAGGCTTGTGTCATACCACTAGGTCACCTGTTTTCTTGAGCACTACTAACGACAACTCGCTAGACGGTGCACAACCCTAAAATCATGACGTCAAACTATAAGTTCTAGTAGGTCCCAGTGTCAGGCTGTAATTTAACGATGGCTATGTTATCTTGTGGTATGACACTCGCTTTCGGATCGGAAGATCCTGGGTTCGAGCCTTGCTCGGCGCATAGTTGTGTCCTTGGAAAAGACTCTTTACTCACATTCTCTCACCTTACTCATGTGTGAAATGAGTACCTGGCCATTAACAGCGTTGTCTCTGTCCGAAGAAAAAATGTAATATCGCCTAACAGGCGACATGTCCCGTCCTAAGTGTTAAGTGTTGCTGTTAACGAGGGACCCCTTGTAAAACGCTTTGAGCACGTTTAGTGGATATTGCGCTATATTTTAGAAAATGGCTACGGCCAACCCCAACCCTCCAAATTACCTCTTAGATTAAGTAATGACCTGAATTGGGAATCGAACCGTGGTCCTTAACATAATCTTTAGAGAACAGCGTGCTGTCAATTAGCAAAGGATTAGACTTAGACACCCAATCTTACGTGGCACGCGATATGGGGAAGACGAAGGTGGTGGCGGTGCTGGTGGGTGGTGGTGGTGATGGAGGGGGGAGGGGGGTTCCTATTTGTTAAATAGATCGTGAAAGAAATACACTTAGCCGGACTTGACGCGTGGCTGCAGCAATTGACGATTTTGAATGGAGCCTAGAGCTGGTTTCGATTGAATGAGAAGCGACTGTATCAATAGATTGACTATTTATATTATTGTCTGTAACACGGGGGATGTGGGAGAGGGGCGAGGGTGGGGGGGGGGGGGGGGGGGGATGAATGAGGGTGTAAATCGAGAGAGTGGGGAGATTAACTTAATCGCCTATTGATTGTTAAATTCAGGTGTGTAGACAAATTGGAGATTAGTAGAGAAGGCCTCGTATGGTTGAGGCTGTTGTTGTAATTTGAGAAATGATGGTTTTGCGTTGTCCAGGGAGTAGGAGGAGGAGTGCACTGGGCAGAACTGTTATGGATAGTATGCGCTTGGCTAAGAAGCTCACAATATTGCCATCCGGAAGTACGGACTAACAGACAAAACTCGGTGTAACCATGAACTTTTATCGTCTGGATAATACAGATCAGTGAGAATCACTCATAAATGCGGATGGCAACATAAAAAAATAAATATAAAAGAAATACGAAAAAAAAAAGATACAAAAAAGACCCGAGTGACGTCAACTTCTTTCTATCTATAGATAGTATGCAGATGACGTCACTCAGGCCTTTGTTATTGTTTTTGCCATCCGCGTTTGTGAGTTGTTCTCACTAAACTGTATTAACCAGACTATAAAAGTTCATGGTTACACGGAGTTTGTGTGTTGGTCCGTTATACTTCCGGATGGCAATGTTGTGAACTCCTTGGCCAAGCGCATTCTATCTATACATGGAAGGACATGTCGTATGGAGGAGTCCTTCAGAACCAATGGGACCATGGAGCCCCTATAGAAACCGGGAATCACTTCGTTTCCTTGAACTCTGCTCACGACAACTCACTATGGGATGACTGAGGATGGAAATCGAGACGGAGGGGAGATTAATATAATCGCCTATTGATTGGTAAGTTCAGGTGTGGAGACAAATTGGAGATTAGTAGTGGAGACCTCGTATGGTTGGAGGCTATTGTTGTACTTCTTGAGTGATGATGATTTTGTGTTGTCCAGGGAGGACAGAACTTTCATACATTGAAGGACATGTAGGTAGTCCTTCACAGCCATTGGGCCCATGGAGGCGGAGCTCATCCCGGTTTCTATATATAGTATTCGCTTGGCTAAAAAGCTCACAACATTGCCATCCGGAAATATAATGGACCAACACACAAAACTATGTATAACCTTAAACGTTTATGGTCTGGTTAATATAGTTTAGTGAAAATTACTCATACACGTGGATGGCAAAAAACAACAACAAAGGTCTGAGTGACGTCAACTTTATTCTATCTATAGCGTGAAACGGACAACCAGGGTATTGGGTTCGAGTCCCGCTCTGAGCGCGGTGTGGTTGCGTTCTTTCACCGTACTCAGGTGTGAAATGAGTCAAATGACGATTTTGTGTTGTCCGGGGAGGAGTTTGTTTTTGTTTTTAAGGATTTTACAGCTCTTGTAACACATTAAGGTCATATCAGCGCCAGTAAAAAGGAAGAAAACGGGATAGTAAAAAGTTCTAGAATTACAATTAAAGTACAAAAGAAAAGGTAAGACAAAGGGGAATTGGTTCAAATAGGGAACAGATGTAGATTCCAAGAGCACACGTCAAAGTACTTAGTTCGAGATCACCTAAAAGTTGGAGTGGTAAACTGGACAGCACTTGTATACGTTGAAGGACATGTCGTATTATAGGTGTCTATAAAGTCTTGTATCATTTATTAACCACCACCTTCTTTTTTCTATTCTGGCGTAGATTATTTAATTTAAAGAGAACTAATCACCAAAATTGCTGTCTAACAACATGGGCAAAGAGTTGAGTGACGTCAAATTCCTTCCTTCATAAATCCTGCAACTAAAATAGTCATGCTACTTATATGCTTCAAGATGTCACCTATTCATTGTTTAGACATTGTCCGGAGGACTGGTTGCACACCTCCAATGAGTTTTGAACCGGAACAGACGAGGGGGGGTGTCCGTAGGACTGCTTGCACACTTCCAATTAGTTTTGAACCGAAACAGACGAGTGGGTGTCCGGAGGACTGGTTGCACACTTCCAATGAGTTTTGAACCGGAACAGACGAGGAGGCTATGACGTAACTGTATTTTTATTTCCAATTCCATACAAAAATAAAACAAGGATTAGATGGAGTCTGAATGGCATGAAATGTGTTGGATGGACGACAGTATTCATTGGTCAACACAAAGAACTTGGAGTGGACGGCAATTAAGGATGACCACGGGCTGACCACTACCTAGTGGGCGCTGATTAAACAACGGTTTGGATACAGTTGTTTTGTTGATTCAGGCTTGTGCTCGCATGCTGTGTGTAGAGGTGCATAGAACAAAGAATGTTCTATAGCCATTTGCGCTTGGCTAATCAACTCACAACATTGCCATCCGGATGTATAATGGCCAACACACAAAACTCTTGTGTAACCGTGAACGTTTATAGTTTGGATAATACAGTATAGTGAGAATTACTCGCAAACGTGGATGGCAAAAAAAAAAAAAAAACAATAACAAAGACCTGAGTGACGTCATCTTCGTTCCATCTATAGCCGTCACTGTTGGTGTGTGTTTTATTGTGATTAATCCCAAGGGGTATTTACCTGGGGAAAAACACACTCACCAACAACAAGTAAACAAAACAAAACAAAAACAAACATAAAATAACAAGAGAAACAAATAAACCAACAAAAATTTTTTGATAAAAATACAAACCATATGAGTCCTTGGAAAAGAAGTCGTCGTACCAGTAAGGTCTCGGGTTCGAGCCCCCATCGCCGCCGCGAAATTTGTATTCTCTACTGTCTTCTGGCACTTTCCTACTCACGTAAAAAAGAAAATTGATATTCGATTTACACTTGAAATAAAAAGAAAATACTTATGAGAAATATTCGTAATGTCAATTGACGTCAGTATCTAATCGAGAAAGTAATCAACAATGAGTGTGTGTGTGTGTGTGTGTGTGTGTATGTGTGTGTATGTGTGTGTGTATGTGTGTGTGTGTTTGTGTGTGTATGTGTGTGTATGTGTGTGTGTGTGTTTGTGTGTGTGTGTGTGTGTGTGTGTGTGTGTGTGTGTGTGTGTGTGTGTGTGTGTGCATCCAACAAAACAATACCATTATATTTTTATTACCCATAATTACCCATATAATTGAATCTGTCGTTTGAAATAGACCAGCCAGCACGTCATTTCATTGTGTCGGCAACTGTCAGCTGCTCACGTCACATCTATCCTTTGTAGTTTTCTTATGATCAATCAAGCGTAACGTCGCGCTCTGATAGGGCTCGTACACGCTCACAAACACACATATATGCATACAGAAGTGCACATACACTCACACATTAAACACACACACACACACACACACACTCTCTCTCTCTTTCTCTCTCTCTCTCTCTCTCTTTCTCTCTCTCTCTCTCTCTCTCTCTCTCTCTCTCTCACACACACACACGCGCGCGCGCACAGAAAAATTGTACTCTACCTCTCTCCGTGCCTCTCCTTTTCTCTCTTTCTATTTCTCTCTCTCTATCTATCTCTCTCTCTCTCCCTCTCTCTGTCTCTCTCTCCTCTCTCTCTCTCTCTCTCTCTACCTTCCTTTCCCTCTCCTGTATCCCCCTCTCTCTTTCTCTCTCTCCCTCTCTCCCTCTACCTTTTCTGTCCCTCTTTCTGTCCATCTCTCACCCTTCCTCTCTTTCTCTCTCTCCCTCTCTCCCTCTACCTTTTTCTGTCCCTCTTTCTGTCCATCTCTCACCCTTCCTCTCTTTCTCTCTCTCTCCCTCTCCCTCTCTACCTTTTTCTGTCCCGCTTTCTGTCCATCTCTCACCCTTCCTCTCTTTCTCTCTCTCCCTCTCTTTGTCCCCATATCAGTCCTTCTCTCTCTCTCTCTCTCTCTCTCTCTCTCTCTCTCTCTCTCTCTCTCTCTCTCTCTCTTCCTCTCTCCCCTCCCCCCTTCTATCTCTCCCTCTCCCTCTTTCTCTCCCAGTCTCTTTCTCCCCTCTCTCTCTCTCTCTCTCTCTCTCTCTCTCTCTCTCTTCTTGTCAAAAACTCTTAAACTTTGGACTTCCGTTGGGTTATTTCTATTTTTTATTTTATTCTATAGATTACATACAAAGTATTATGAAAGTGGCAAAATGTCACATTCACAGCTCGTGAAATCAAGAGGGATCAAGGTGTCATAACACTAGGGCTGTGGGTTCGATTCCCCATCGCCACAAACGTCGTTATCCTCTATGTGCGCCGTCGTTGTGCAATCTAGCGGTATGATCCTTCGGATCAGAGGGTCCTTGGTTCGAGTCCTGTTCTGAACGGAGCATAGTTGAGTTTTCTTGGAAAAAAAGGGTCTTTAATCACATTCTCTCTCACCGTACTCAGGTGTGAAATGTTAACAGCGTTGTCTCTGTCGGGGAAAAATGTAATATCGCCTAGCAGTCGTCATGTCTCGTTCTGTAATATGTTACATGCTGCTATTGGCTAGGGACCCCTTGTAAAGCGCTTCGAGCGCTATACACACACACACACACACACACACACACACATATATATATATATATATATATTTTTAAATTCTTTTTTCTTTTTTTTTCTGTTTTTCTTTTTTTTTCTTATATTCGTGACTCCCAAGCTTCATCGAACCAATAAGTAAACAAACATAAAATCCTAATAATATAATATCACAGATAAATTTTCATCGGTTTTCACCACCATGCTCAATGCGTTTCATAACGCTTCATTTGAAGTGGTTCCTTAATTTGGCCTGGCAATTTGACTCATTGTATCCACTTCACTTAATAGAAGATGCGTTTGAAAAGGGTGGTTGGGGTAGGAGGGGGGGGGGAGGGTGTTGAAGATAAGTACGTGGGGGGAGGAGGGGGGATGTTGGAGTTAGAAGAGACGTGGGGGGAGTGGGGGGGGGGGGGGGGTTGAAGTTAGGAGATACGTACGTGGGGGGAGGTGGGGGGAGGATTGGAGTTAGGTGATACTTGGGGTGAGGGGGGGGGGGGAGGTGAAGGCAGGACACGCGAGGTCTGACTGGTAGCCCCAGGGTCGCCCTCAGTCGTTGTAGGAATCAAAGTGAGTCCAAGTCACGCATCAGGTACTCACGCGGAATAATCGCCCTGGCCTCTGGCTGTGTGAAGTCTTCTTGGCTCATTGGCTCTGGACTCCGGAGTCAGGAGAGTTGATAGCAATTGATAGCATTATATTGAGAAGGTTGTATTTATTTTCTCTTTTATTGAATTTGTGTAGGTGTGTGTGTGTGTGTGTGTGTGTGTGTGTGTGTGTGTGTGCCAGGTACTCATTTTACACATGAGTACGGTGAGGGAATGCGGGTAAAGAGTCTTTTCCAGGGAATCAACTATGCGCCGAGCTAGGCTCGAACCCAGGACCTTCCGATCCTATTGCGAGTGTCATACCACGAGACCACATAGCCGCACTCAAATTAATGGGACGTTCAGATTCATGAATAATACGGATGTAGTAATTAATGAACTAGGTAAAATTCGCCACGCACAACGATAAGATAAAGAGCGCCGTAAAACCCTTAACCCTCTCCTTACCGGCCAGTTTCAGAATTTCCCCCAAAACTTCACACCCACCCAACACAAAAATAGATTTTTCTTACTCAAACAGAAGATCAACAAATACATTCTATGCATAATATTGTTTGGCAAAATGAGCTCTACAATACAGTGTCAAGTTTTTATGGCTATAGTAAACAAATATTCTTCAAAGTTTATGAGAAAATAGAATAATCAGATGAGAAAGTTGTTGGTTGCATCGTAACGAATGTGACGATTCTCCTGTAGTTGGTATGGAGAGGGTTAATGTGCAGAGTTTCCTGTAGTTGGTATGGAGAGGGTTAATGTGAAGAGTTTCCTGTAGTTGGTATGGAGAGGGTTAATGTGAAGAGTTTCCTGTAGTTGGTAAGGCGAGGGTTAATGTGAAGAGTTTCCTGTAGTTGGTATGGAGAGGGTTAATGTGAAGAGTTTCCTGTAG
>NC_088373.1:25666277-25671277 GCF_034508935.2 Berghia stephanieae | reverse complement strand
ATGATGATGATGATGATGATGATGTGATGATGAGATGATGATGATGGATGATGATGATGAGATGATGATGATGATGATGATGATGATGATGATGATGATGATGATGATGATGATGATGATGATGATGATGTGATGATGATGGAGTGATGATGATGATGATGATGATGATGATGATGATGATGATGATGATGGATGATGATGATGACGATGAGATGATGATGATGATGATGATGATGATGATGATGATGATGATGATGATGATGATGATGACGATGACGAGACGATGATGATGATGATGATGATGATGATGATGATGATGATGATGACGAGACATGAGTCGACAGATGATGAGGATGATGATGATGATGATGATGATGATGATGATGATGATGATGATGATGATGATGATGATGATGACGATGACAATGATGACAATTATGATGACGATGACGATGACTATGATGATGATGACTGTGGTGATAATGAACAATTATAATCCGAGTCGCACTTTGACAAGAGATTAACGGCACGGGATAACGACGTGTCTAACAGTGAGTAGGAGATTAACTCAGCCTCGTCCTGTGACAAGGACAGTCATCAGGTCTCGTGTTCGTGCCGGCATGACGTCATTTAATTGCCCTCGTTATTCACTGTGTGCATTACGTCATCAAATCCGAGATTAGTGGGGTTTTATGACGTTATGTAAATAGGCGTACTCATGGCAATCAGTGTATAGAGGGCATCAGCATCAGAGGGCATTGCGCCTACTCCATTCCGAAGTGGATCAGAATTCTGTTGTATGTACTTTAATTGGTATCCCTGCTGATACAATGGGTGTTGGAATAAGGGGTGAATTTAATAGGGTTTTAGGAGACGGTAGTAATATCGCCTAACAGGCATCATGTATCGTCCTATATATTATGTTAAGAGTTGCTCTTTGGCTAGGGACCCCTCTTAAATCACTTTGAGTACGTTTAGTGGATAATGCGCTATATAAATGATTTAAAAGCATTCACTGTTTGGCCCCTCTCCTTCTTCCTCCCTCCTCATCTTCCCGTCTTCTTCTTTCTCTCCTTATTCATCCTCCTCTTCCTCTCCCTCTTTCTCCTCCTCCTCTTCCTTTTCTTTCTTCTCTTCCTCCTCTACCTCCTCTTTCTTCTTCTTCTTCTTCTTCTTCTTCTTCTTCTTCTTCTTCTTCTTCTTCTTCTTCTTCTTCTTCTTCTTCTTCTTCTTCTTCTTCTTCGCCTCGTCCTTCTCCACCCCCTCCTCCTCCTTCTCTGAGTGGCCCAATATCCCATCCCAACTATTTAACTATTTAAAATGCATAGGAAGGACAAGAACAAATCAAAATAAAAGGAGACAGATCTTCCAAATCCCCCGCTTTAGCCATTTTGTTCTACTTTCCTCCATTACCTTGCTTTGATTGGTTGATTATAGCTGTCACGTGGTGATTCTAACCAATCGAATTGCTTGATTACAGACGCCGTGCGTGCAGCCTGTCGGATCGTCGTTGTCTAAATGAGTCACTGCCTCGGGGATCCCATTTGCCATGCCAGACAAAAAATTTTTTTAAAAAAGCCTTGCCCCCCAAAAACCTCAAAAAAGTTTAAGCTATTGTGTAGCGCAATGTCTACTAAATGTGACCCTTCGCCTCAAAACGTTATTATGTCGGGATGTTGAAAATTGAATTTATAGCCAGAATTATCAGACTTGTGTTGAGTTTGTATGTTTTATTGAGGAGAATGGATACCATATTTTAGGGTGCTTATGCCAAAAAATTATATTTTTGACCAGTTTAGTAATTAATTCCGCTTTTAAGAATCTGGTTCGTTCCGACACAATACCGTTTTGAGACGATGGGTCACAAATGTGCTCAAAGCACTTTACAATTATTCTTTTTCAAAATACAATATTAGAGTTTGGGGGTCAATGTTGTTCCTTACTGCCCCTGTAACTAAAAGCTAGAGCATTAATTTAGAACAATATCCACTAATCGTGCTCAGAGCGCTTTACAAGGGATCCCCAGCCAACAGCAACACTTAACACGTTGGCCGACTTGACATGACGCCTGTAAGGCGATATTTTAATCTTTTCCGACAGAGACAACGCTGTTAACGACCAGGGACTGATTTTACACTTGAGTACAACGAGAGAACGTGAGTAAAGAGCCTTTTTCAAGGACTCAACTATGCGCCGAGCGAGGCTCGGACCTAGGACCTTCCGATGTTAGATGTTTATCATCAAGCACGGAATTACTGGCAAATCTAAAATTAGAAAACTATTTTTAACAGACTGATAAACTGTACGAGCAAATTGCAAACCTTTTTTTTCCCCTCTATATTATTATTTAGAAAATTTTCAATGGGCATAATGGTAGGTCATTTGACGCTGGGAAACGCCACATGGGTGCCCTGTTGCCAGATTCGTTTGCGCGCACCAACGGACTTATTATAACGGACCGATTTTGGATCGTTGATGGCTCAAAAGATTCGTCTCGATCTATGCTAATTTACACAATACAGTAATATTATAAGGAACGGAAGGGGGGGGGGGGGGGATGCGGAAAATATATGTGGTCAGAAAGAGGTGGAGATTTTATTCACCGTATGTATGTGTATGTGTGTGTATCTGTGTGAGTTTCTGTGCGTGTCTGTGTCTGTGTGTGTGTGTGTCTGTGTGTGTGCCAGTGTGTGTGTCTGTGTGTGTCTGTGTGTGTATGAGTGTGTCTGTGTGTGTTGTATTGCGTGCCCGAGCGCGTGCGCGCTTGAGTATAATACGCATGCCCGTATGTTTGTTTAATACATAAATCAAATATGAATTCTACAGGTATAGAAAAGTGAGATTCAACCAAATTTAATTAGGTAAATATTTACTATCAATTGCCCTTCCATTTAGTGAGCCCGACGTGTACTTATTTGCAGGTCCGATAACCCAATTTACGATGGGCTCATGGTTGTAACGTACTCTCAACCCAACGCAAATATATTGTCCATTACAACAATGTTAAATCAAGCCCGTCATTGCGTTCGGCTATCAGACCTGCAGTGATGTGCACGTCGATCCAACGTGTGTGTGATAAGAGGTTACCACACCATCGTTTATAAGGTCGTCACGTTGGAATATCCAGTCCTCTCATTTATTACCCCTGGCAAATTCTTCAAAAATATATAAATAAATGAATCAATGTACGAGTATAAATAAATGCATCAATAGATAAATAAATATATAAATGAATGAATGAATGCATAAATGCATAAATAAATAAAGAATTGAATGAATAATAGAATAAACAAATAAATGAATAAAATAAATAAATAAATGAATAAGTGAATAAATAAATAAATAAATAAATAAATAAATAAATAAATAAATGAATAAATAAATAAATAAATAAATAAATAAATAAATAAAATAAATAATAAATAAATAAATAAATAAATAAATAAATAAATAAATAAATGAATAATTGGATGATTAAATAATTAAATAAGTAAATGAATACATAAATAAATAAGTAAGTAATTTTATTTTTAAAATGAGCTTTTATATAGCTAAATGTGCTCTAAGCGCTTTATAAGGGGTCCCTGACCAACAGCAACACGTAACATGTCGATTGAGACATCAATCGCCTGTCAGGCGATATTACAATTTTTTTCCCGGACAGGGACAACACTGTTAATGGCCAGGTACTCATTCTACATCTGAGTACGGTGAGAGAATGTGAGTAAAGAGCCTTTTCCAAGGACTCAACTATGCGCGAGCGAAACTCGAACTCAGGACCTCAGTAAATGAATGAATGAATTAATGAATGAATGAATGAATGAATGAATGAATGAATGAATGAATGAATGAATGCATGAATGAATGAACGGACGGACGGGTGGATTGATGGCTGGATGGATGGATGGATGGATGTATAAAATAATGATAATAATATTTAAACAAGATTTCAAAACGAGTAGGACATGCACTTGTGACATATGGGTTAATCTACAAATCTACAGCGGGATGAAATGGTGTGTATTTTATTAAAACACATACCATCAATACACAAATGACATTGTTTACAGTCTTGACATTGAACATACGGAAGGAGCCTTTAAGTTTCATGTCTCCATATTTTCATTTTATTCCCCGGTAAAACATTTGAAAAATGATACATTTTGAAGCCATTGTGAAAACCACAACTGCCATAGGTGTCGGCGCATCAAAAACGGTATAAATTTGAAAATAGATAGAACGAAGATGACGTCACTCGGGTCTTTGTTATTTTTTTTGTTTTTTTTTTTTGCCATCCGCGTTTATGGGTAGTTCTCACTGAACTGTATCAATCAGACTATGAACGTTCAAGATCACACATAGTTTAGTGTGTTGGTCCGTTATACTTCCGGATGGCAATGTTGTGAGTTTCTTAGCCAAGCGCATACTACTATCTATAGATAGTATGCGCTTGGCTGAGAAGCTCATAATATTGCCATCCGGAAGTATAACGGACCAACACACAAAACTATGTGTATCCATGAACGTTTATAGTCAGGTTGATACAGTTCAGTGAGCATTACTCATAAATGCGGATGGCAAAAAACAATAACAAAGACCTGAGTGACGTCATCTTCGTTCAGTGGCGGTTCTAGCCTATTTACAGTGGTGGGGCAAAGATGATTCGGTCATTATATATATATATATATATATATTATATATATATATATAATATATATATATATATATATATATTTAATTGTTATTATTATTTTTTTTTTAATTAATTTATTTATTTATTATAGTATTTATTTATTTATTTATTTTTTTAAATTATATTTTTTTTCACCTTTAAAAAATAATATTTCAACCACAAATAATCACATTCACAATGAAATGACAATACCAGTAGATTTTAATTATTCCAAACGTAATCAAAACTGAATCACGAAAGAGAATACCACTAAAAAATAAAGCGACGAGACATAATGCGACAACACCTTGACAATACAATTCCATTT
>NC_088373.1:25662352-25666177 GCF_034508935.2 Berghia stephanieae | reverse complement strand
TATTAAATTATTTTTAAATTATTTTAATTATTAAAAATTATTTTTTTATTTTTAATTATTATTTTTAAATATTATATTATTGTTATTAAATATTATTATATTAATTATTATATATTATTATTATTATTATTATTATTATATTATTATTATTATATTATATTGTTGTTGTATTGTTATTGTTATTATTATATTATTAATTATTATTATTATTATTATTATTATTATTATATTATTATTATTATTATTATTATTATTATTATTATTATTATTATTATGTGTATTTCTCTTTCCGTGTTTATAACAATCTGAACGTCACGGTATCTTCTTTTCATGTCAACATCAGTCAGTCAGGATATTACAGCTTGTTATTATGTGTAAGAAAATCAACAAAGTGTTTTTTTCTTAATCGCATAGCATCAATATGATAGTTGTATGGACGTATGTATTTATTAGTAGTAGTGGCCATGGAGGATAGTGGTAGTAGTTAAGTCTGTTGGTATTACGGTATGTTTAACCCTCTCCTTACCAACCATAGGAAAATCGTCACATTCGTTACGATACAACCGAGTTTTCTCATTCTGATTTATCTTGTACGTCCATAGCAATCGAGAGACCGTGTATAGATAGTATGCAGATGACGTCACTCAGGCCTTTGTTATTGTTTTTGCCATCCGCGTTTGTGAGTTGTTCTCACTAAACTGTATTAACCAGACTATAAAAGTTCATGGTTACACGCATTCTATCTATAGATAGCATTGTGTACGTCACAAAATGTAAAGAAATGCTTGGATTACAACTATAGATAGAATGCGCTTGGCCAAGGAGTTCACAACATTGCCATCCGGAAGTATAACGGACCAACACACAAACTCTGTGTAACCATGAACTTTTATAATCTGGTTAATACAGTTTAGTGAGAACAACTCACAAACGCGGATGGCAAAAACAATAACAAAGGCCTGAGTGACATCATCTGCATACTATCTATAGATACTAAACAGTGTCGTAGACATCATTGTGCTGAACAACATTCTGTATAGATAGTTCGAAGATGACGTCACTCAGGTCTTAGTTATTGTTTTTTGCCATCCGCGTTTATGAGTAATTCTCACTGAACTGTATTAACCCGACTATAAACGTTCATGGATACACACAGTATTGTGTGTTGGTCCGTTATACTTCCGGATGGCAATGTTATGAGCTTTTTAGCCAAGCGCATACTATCTATAGAATGCACTTGTTACTTTTTTGTTTGATTAGGAAAAGTCTATTTTTGTGTCGGGTGGGTGTGAATTTTCGGGGGAAATTCTAAAAATTGCTGGTAAGTAGAGAGTTAATATGGCTGTCGGATGTTATGAGCGTTATTATTTTACCTAAACGCATAGCATCGATATGATAGTTGGACGTACTTTGTATATATTTATTAGTAGTGGTGGCCACGGAGGGATGGTGGTGGTTGGTGGTGGCAGTGAGTGGTCGGCCCTTGTTTGTTGTGACTGTCGCCATTTTTTGCATGTCTGGGGTCTGGGGCGTCTGCCGTTCATGATAGCACTTCAATAACTGCGCATGCGCGGCTATTGATAGAATGAAGATTGATTGGTGGTGGACGAGAGGGGAGGAGAGGGGAAGGAGTCTGTCCGCGTGCCCCGCCCGCCCCGCCCGCCCCGCCCGCCCCGCCTCGCCTCGCCCCGTTTCCCCCTGACCTAACGTGCAGTTTGAGGGTGTCTTCGAACTTCGAATCATATCATATTAATATTTATTATTATCTGTGTTAGTGGTAGAGCGCAGTTGTGAGAAATTTAGTAAAATTAATTATAATACGATATGATCATTATTTACAGCCCTCATATTTAAGTTTATTTCACAGTCATATTTTAGTCTTTGTAAAGCACTTTGAGTACGTTTAGTGGATATTGCCCTATATATAAAAGCTCGAAGAGATCAAGTTTTGTGTTAATTTCGTGTTTGTTTTTCTTTTTCAAAGGAACGAGGATATTTTCCTTAATGCGTTTTTCTTCTCCATTTGGATTCATTTAATAATTTTGGATTTATCACGGACTGATGGGTGAATAGAAATAAAATGTAATTTTATAATAATAATAATAATAATAATAATAATAATAATAATAATAATAATAATAATAATAATAATAATAATAATTATAATAATAATAATTAATAATAATAATAATAATAAAATCTATTATTTTATTATTATTATTAATTATTATTATTATTATTATTATTATTATTATTATTATTATTATTATTATTATTATTATTATTATTATTGTACTTGATACATGCTTATAAAATCTGGGATTTGACCAACACGGACCATCCTTATTTTGGCTGTCTGATTTGTTGGAATCAACAAGTAAATTACAACGAACCGCAGCCTATTGAGTTATTTTGTTCACACTATTGATGAGTACATATTTGTGACCCCTCTCCTCAAAACGGTATTAAGTCGGGATGATTAAGATGCTGAAAATTTAATTTGTAGCCAGAAATATCATACTAGCGTTGAGTTTATAAACTTTATTGAGGAGAATGAATATCATATTTCAGGTTGCTGAATGCCAATCATAAATATTTTTGTCCAGTTTAACTTTAATTTGATTTTTTAGCATCTGGTTCATCCCGACATAATGCCGTTTTGAGACGTTGAGTCACATTTATTAGTCGCATGGTTGGAATTCTTCTTATTTTATCATTTTCACCCTGGCCTTTGCAGATTGGACATCAGAATCGAAACATAACACCTGGACTTGGATAAAAACTTAACATAACATACATCTGCTGTCTGGAGGATTTATAACTGTGGACAGTGAGTGACCAGTTGACCTTACGGTGAGTTTTCTCTCTCTCTCTCTCTCTCTCTCTCTCTCTCTCTCTCTCCTACATACACACATATGCACATGCGCGCACGCACGCACGCACGCACGCAGACACACTCACTCTCAAGGATGCAGAAACTGTGTCAACAATATCTTCATCAATACCAATAGCATCATCATCATCGTCTTCGTCATCATCATCATCATCATCATCATCAACATCATCATCATCATCATCATCATCATCATCTTCAACGTCACCGTCACCGTCATCATCATCATCAACATCATCATCGTCATCATCATCATCGTCGTCGTCGCCGTCGCCATTACAGTCGTCATCTATCGACGGCGTGTCGTATGCATAATAAATTCATAATGATGCAAACACCGACTGTTAGATCAGGAATATTTGTCTTTGTTATTTTGGCTTCTAGTTCTATCAGTCATTTCATCCACTAGCCTCCCCTCTCTCTATACTTTGTATGGCACTAGAGTTTTATTCTTTTCCTTTTCCTTTCTATCCTCCCCTCCTCCTCCTCCTCCCCCCCCCACCCTTCCGCCTTCCTCATTCCCTCCTCCTCCCCACCCCCCCCTTTCTTTCTTTCTTTCTCTCTTCCTTTCCTCTTTAATCCTTCCTCCTTCCTCATCCCCTCCTCCTCCCCATCCCCCCCCTTTCTTTCTTTCTTTCTTTCTTCGTTTCCTCTTTATTCCTTCCTCCTTCCTCATCCCCTCCTCCTCCCCATCCCCCCCTTTCTTTCTTCCTTTCCTCTTTATTCCTTCCTCCTTCCTCATCCCCTCCTCCTCCCCATTCCCCCCCCCCCCCCCCCCTTTCTTTCTTTCTTTCTTTCTTTCTTTCTTTCTTTCTTTCTTCCTTTCCTCTTTATTCCTTCCTCCTTCCTCATCCCCTCCTCCTCCCCATCCCCCCTTTCTTTCTTTCTTTCTTTCTTTCTTTCTTTCTTTCTTCCTTTCCTCTTTATTCCTT
>NC_088373.1:25652352-25657352 GCF_034508935.2 Berghia stephanieae | reverse complement strand
ATGTGGTTAATCACCCCGATACGCTATCTACCCGACCATCTCGTGTTGTAGTACATGTTTTATTGTCTATATATCTAGTCATCTCTCAGACCAGAAGGGCTGTGTCTGATTTAGCCCAGGGGAGCGTAGTATCACTTCTCACCGTTATTGGGCTGTTGATGCTGTTATGGCCACCCCGATGGTCGAAAAAGCACTGCGGTGTCTCATAGTATAACAAAGGACAAGCCGTTTTAAGTGTGACGAGTGACCGGACGGGTGACAGCGATAGCGAAACTAGCTTCCGTGATATATCCTCTGATAACGTATATACAATAGATAAACAATCATTTGTGTACAAAATATACAACGTTGGGGAGCTAACACATCCTTGGGGGCAGCCTGTTGAAATGGACTTCGTTGCGGAGAAACGTATTCCCATTTAACGTACTGAGGTCTTTCCAATAGAAAGTTATGGAGTAATTTTATAAGATATCGTGGTAGGTTCATGGATAACAACTTGCTCATGAGGATGGTTGTGTTTGTTGAATTGAAAGCAGATGAAAAGTCAACGTATAAGATTCGTGAATAGTTTGCGGGTGATTTGTCTAGATGTTTTATCATCCTGTTCATAACAGTTAACGACACATCTTCTATGCTGCGTCCATGTTGATAAGCAAATTGATGTTTGTCAAGGACCTCGTAATCACAATTTCAAAATCTTATCAAAACATTTCATGACGATTTGTGCTCATGCGACAGGACGTTTCGTTCATCATTCCATTTTGTCGGAGGATTTTTTTTTGACACTGGTACGATCATTGAAGTAACAACAAGATATGAAGAGAGTAGAAAAGTGCCAGAAGACAATAGAGAATAAAAAAATTTTTTCGCGGCGGTGGTGGGGTTTGAACCTGCGACCTTATTGGTACGACAACTCCGCCTGGCAGGTGAGAGCGTGGCTCTACCGTGTGAGCTATCCACGAACACAAAAATATTCGTTTCAAACTCAAAGTCATTTCTAGATCCCTCTCTCACCCACTTCTTGAGACCGCCGATTCGTTCACCACCATCGCGAAGTAATGTTGACCAGCAGTTAAGCTTAATAGCCAATATTCTCATCACAAACATATAACATAGAAACGATTGAGACATTGAGTATGTTCCGGTGTATGGGGTGAATTTTTAATTCAGAAAAGTGAGTGGAGCAGGCACTTATGTTGGTAACAACAAGATATGAAGTGAGTAGAAAAGTGCCAGAAGACAATAGAGAATAAAAAATTGAAGTAAATAGATGAGTGAATGAATGCATGAATGAATGAATGAATGAATGAATACATGAATGAATGAATGAATGAATGAATGAACAAATAGATTTATTCATCCAACTGGGGTGGATATAAAACACGTAATACATCCAGTTTATCCATTGGTCCATCCATCAATCTGCCACTCGATCCATCCATCAATCAATCTACCAATCCATCCATCCATCCATCCATCCATCAATCCATCCACCCAACCATTCATCCATCCATCCATTCATCCATCCATCCATCCATCCATCCATCCATTAATCTACCAATCAATCCATCCATCCATCAATCTATACCAATCCATCCATCTATCCATCAATCTACCAATCCATCCATCCATTAATCTACCAATCCATCCATCTATCCATCAATCTACCAATCCATCCATCCATCCATCAATCCATCCACCCATCCATTCATCCATCAATCGATTCATCCATCCATCCATTCATCCATCCATCGATTCATCCATCCATCCATCCATCCATCTATCCATCAATCTACCAATCCATCCATCCATCCATCCATCCATCAATCCATCGATTCATCCATCCATCCATCGATCCATCCATCCATCAATCTACCAATCCATCCATCGATTCATCTATCCATCTACCCATCCATCCATCCGTCCATCCATCCACCCCTTCATCCCCCTCCACAAACATCTCTTGACAAGCATCCTGATCCCATTAATAATTAATAATTCCCTCCCCTTGACACCGGAAATGCTTCCTGGCCCTTGGCATACTCCTCCGTGTGCGCACGCGTGGGACACAAGAAGATATGGGATAGCTACTTTTTAAATATGTTTTTTTTTTATTTTTAGAGATAATGATAATGAGAATGATAGGGCCGAAGTTATTGTGATTCGGGCTCGTTATTGGAGAAGGGCAAGAAAGAGAGAGAGAGAGAGAGAGAGAGAGAGAGAGAGAGAGAGAGAGAGAGAGAGAGAGAGAGAGAGAGAGAGAGAGAGAGAGAGAGAGAGAGAGAGAGAGAGAGAGAGAGAGTATGGGTTGTTGGATGAATGGTTTGTGGATATGTGGATGGGTCGAGAAAATTAGAAACAGAAGATAGAGACTGAGAGAGAGAGAGAGAGAGAGAGAGAGAATGAGAGAGAGTGAAAGTGAGAGAGAGAGAAAGAGAGAGATAGAGAGAGAGATAGATAGATAGAGAGATAGAGAGAGAGAGAAATAGAGAGAAATAGAGAGATAGATAGAGATAGAAAGAGAGAGAGAGAAGATATAGATAGATAGATAGAGAGAGATAGAGAGAGAGATAGAGAGTGAGAAAGAGAGAGAGAGAGAGTGAGAAAGAGAGAGAGAGAGAGAGAGGGAGAGAGAGGGAGAGAGAGAAAGAGAGAGAGTGAGAAAGAGAGAGAGAAGAGAGAAGAGAAGAGAGAGAAAGAAGGAGAGAGAAGAAAGAGAGAGAGAGAAGAGAGAAGAGAGAGAGAAAAGAGAGAAAAGAGAGAGAAAGAGAGAGAGAGAAAGAGAGAGAGAGAAAGAGAGAGAGAAAGAGAGAAAGAGAGAGAAAGAGAGAGAGAGAGAAAGAGAGAGAGAAAGAGAGAGAGAGAGAAAGAGAGAGAGAGAGAGAAAGAGATACATAGATAGAGAGAGATAGAGAGAGAGAGAAAGAGAAGAAGAGAAAGAAGAAGAGAAAGAGATAGAGATGATGATAGATAGAGAGAGAGAGAGAGAGAGAGAGAGAGAGAGAGAGAGAGCATAGCTGATGACGTTGACGACGACTAGAACACACTGAGAAGATGAACGGAACGCCCACAACTCCCAACAACAAGCAATTTCAGGTCATCCACAATACTTGAGACGTTAACAAATGACAACAATGCCTTCAATTTTTAACCACCATCATCGATATTACCGTCATACAGTATCATCATTGACGTTTTCGTCAACCTCACGCCCCCCGTGATTTGGCCATTGAAACGATTTCAATGATATTCGTCAGTTGGCCACGTCACAAACACCATCCTACCCCCTCTCCTCTAATCTTCATCTTCAACCTTTTCTTTTTCTTCTCCTCCTCCTCCATCTCCTCCTCTTCTTTCTCAGCATCCTCCTCCTCCTCCATCTCCTCCTCTTCCTTCTACTCCTCCACAACCACTAACACCACCACCACATTTCCCATATCGAATTCGACAGATTGTACTTTCTCTCTCCCCCCCCTCTCTCTCTCTCTCTCTCTCTCTCTCTCTCTCTCTCTCGCTATTTCTCTCTCCTTAAAGAAAATGGATATCATAGTTCTAGTAATGTCTGTTCCAAAATTTGTCTCTTTCATATTTTCAAATTACAAATGCAGACAGAACAAGCTCGAGTGCCTAGAATACGTTAACAGATTCAGTACAATGACGACGATATGTCGTGACGTCAGAGGCTAGATCCGGGCTTTTTTTGTTGTTGTTTTCGCCTCGTAACTCGTCGATCGGCACGATTTCGTTATCTCTCCAATACCGATTCGATATGATGTGTCACAATTGTAACGTTCTATCAGTGATTGGTTATCAGACCTCTATATATATACCTATCGGCTCAACAGCAACCCAAGCTATTTATCATCTATCGCGCCTCCTTAAATCGGTGGTACCGAAGCTGCATATTTTTTGAGAGCCTTCACGTTACGAGATAATGTGACGTAACAGTCCAGATCCGGGCTTTTGTTTTTTTTCTCGTATCTCGTCGATCGGCACGATTTCCTTATCTCTCCAATACCGATTCGATACGGGCTGTCACATTTGTCCCGTTCTATCCGTGATATGGTAACAAACGATACACGAATGACCATAATGATTTGTTGTCCCAGACTCCCCTGAAATGGCCGTGCGGCAATGAGTCTCCTTTCCTCTCCCCGCCATCTCGTCCCAACGATCAAGTAACAGCTCAATTTTCAGAACCAAATATAAGAATGCACACATTAGAAGGTCTGGAAATCGAACACAATTATTATGGAATTGATTTAACATTGGCGTAATGAGCCCCATAGCAATTTTTGGTTATCAAACCTGTAGATAAGTAGACGTCGCCCCGGCATAATACATACCGATTCGATACTTGGCTGTCACATTTGTCCCGTTCGATCCGTGATATCGTAACAAGCGATACACGAATGACCATAATGATTTATTGTTGTTCCAGACTCCCCTGAAATGGCCGCCTTCAGCAATGGGTCTCCTCTCCAGGCAGAGACACCCGCACGTTGTATCCCCGCCATGCCCGCCGTGTTGACTCAATGCAATAGAACTCCCATCAATCAGACCGGATCGATGCCTGTCCTGTGTTAGTCTTGGGGACGAGGATTTCACGAGGAATTTATGAGGAATTCACGAGGATTTCAATGTTGTAGAATCTGGACCACCGTCTCTGACAAAACCACTTTTTTTTTCTCTCAAGTTGACAAGTTTAAAAAAAAAAAAATTAGCAGAATTTTTGTTTTTCATTTTTGTATAGTTAAAAAAATGGCAGTTTAAAAAAACTTAAAGTAAATTTTGTCTTTAAAAATTGGCTATTAGTAAGGTTTTAAAAAATTCATGTAAATTGAAAAAAAAATGCAAGATTTAAAAAATGTTGTTTTTTTTGGCAAGTGTTAAAAACATTTTGGCTAGAAAGTTTTAATTTCAAGTACATAATGTCGTCGTTTAAATTAAAATAACCGCCAAACATTCCAAAAAGTCTAAAAATACCTAAGATTTCATGG
>NC_088373.1:25637352-25642352 GCF_034508935.2 Berghia stephanieae | reverse complement strand
AGCGCTTTGAGCACATTTAGTTGATATTGCGCTATATAAAGCTCAATCTTTTTTTTTTAATCGTTATCTGCGTCGTTATTTTGTCTTCACTTCATTGTTTTTATTATCCACCCAACTACATTCTCACAAAAGGATGTTACATTAGAAGCTTATATATAATATAATTTGGTTTGTAATCCTGCTGAGCTCCATCTTAACGTAATAAAGATTATGTAACTATTATTGTCTTTAAAAACCATTGTCTGCTTTGTAAAAAAAAAAATAGAAAAAGAAGACCTCCTTTATTATTATTATTATTATTATTATTATTATTTATTATTATTATTTATTATTATTATTATTATTATTATTATTATTATTATTATTATTATTATTATTATTATTATTATTATTATTATTTTATTATTATTATTATTATTATTATTGTTATTATTATTATTATTATTATTATTATTATTATTATTATTTTTATTATTATCATCATCAATCATCATCAATCATCATCATCATTGTTAAAGTTATTGTTGTTAATATTATTATTATTACTGTTCGGAAAAACAACCAGATGGCAATAATAATATGTGTAGGCTTAACCAGCTGGTAATTCTAGTCCGTCTTCTCGTTCGAACACTGTGATCGTTTATAATCATAATTATTATTATGATATCTTTGAAACTGAATATAACTGACCCCGGTCACAACATCTAGTAATCACTCAATTCATCCCCCCCCCCCCCCCCCCCCCCCCCCCCCAACCAACCCCCGCCGTCTGTCCGTCCGTTTTAATCAAGTCATCGCTACATCTTCATTAGGATCGGAGTGTCCCCATTACGGCCACGCCCCGGTACACACTAACACTTGACGTCATCATTTGTTGCGTTGAAAGGTTCAATGATGGCGTCGGGCGTGACGTGGCTGTTTTGGTGAATGAGTGATTGAAGGGTGGTTTTAAGTTTGAGCTAGGTCTTTTTTTTTGATGAGTGAGTTGAGAGTTGATGCCCGGCGGGTGATCATACACACACACACACACACACACACACACACACACACACACACACAGAGAGAGAGACACACAATGCGGTGGACACTACTAATCGTGGTGTAACACTTGAAGATCAAAAGACTGTTACGGATCAGAACAAAAGATTTTGGAGGGCTGGAGACGTATCCACGTCTCAATAGATGAGAAGCTGTAACTTCCTTGATGTGCTTCAAAGAGGAAGAAGCTTAGCCGTGTATTATTTGCGGCGGCTTGGGTTGTGTTGATCCTTGTCACGCGGGGCAGTGAAGGAAGTTATTTTGGCTGGTTTTCGGTTGGGGAAGCTTTTTTAAAAAAAATTTAAATGAGCTTGTATGCAATATTCACTTGACGTTCTCAAAGCGCTTTACAAGGGGTCCCTGACCAACAGTAACACGTAATATGTAAAACGAACCATGACGCCTGTTGTTAGGCGATATTAACAATGTTTTCCGACATAGACAACGCTGTTAACGGCCAGGCCAGATACTCATTTTACACACGAATACTGTGAGAGAATATGTACTGTGAGAGAATATGAGTAAAAAGCTTTTTCCAAGGACTCAACAATGCGCTTACACTATCACCCAGCACAAGGCGACAAAACACGCTCTTTCACCAATTCCTTCCCCCCCCCCTTCTCTCTCTCTCTCTCTCTAGATATATATATATATATATATATATATATATATATATATATATATATATTGTACACCAATCTCCTCCCCCTTCCGTCCTTCATTTTCTTGAATTTTCTTTTCATAAAAAGAATAGATAGACAGACAGACATATATATATATATATATATATATATATATATATATATATATATATATATATATATAGAGAGAGAGAGAGAGAGAGAGAGAGAGAGAGAGAGATAGAGTGTGTGTGTGTGTGTGTGTGTGTGTGTGTGTGTGTGGAAGAGTGATATTATAGAGACCACTAGGTCAGTAAGGTGACAGTTGAGATCAACAAAGAGACGACAGCATTCAATTACACCAGAGTAACTCCCACCGTATTCCAAAATGAGAAGGGACGATCAGAGCCAATTAACTCAATCCCCATGCCCTCCGTATCTCCAGCGTCATTCCAATTTAATTAGTCTAGTCAGATTTTTTTGTGTAATAGCTCTCTACGTCTCTCATCTCTCTTCCATTTTTTAGCTCTTCATTTAATCTCTGTTTGGTCAACATTCTCTCTCATCTCTCTCTCTCTCACCAATCTCTCTGTCTCTTCTTTCTCTCTCTTCACTCTTGCTCTCTTCTTCCTCCTCCTCTCTCCTCCTCTCCTCTCCTCCTCCATCTCTCTTCTTCTTCTTCTTCTTCTCTTCTTCTCTTCTTCTCTCTCTCTTCCCTCTTCTTCTTCTTCTTTTCTTCTTCTTCCTTCTCCTTCTTCTTCTTCCTCCTCCTTCCTCTTCTTTTTTCCTCCTTCTTCTCCTCCTCCTCTCTCTTCTTCTTCTTCTTCTTCTTCCTTCTTCTTCTTCTTCTTCTCTCTCTTCTCTTCTTCTTCTTCTTCTTCTTCTTCTTCTTCTTCTTCTTCTTCTTCTTCTTCTTCTTCCTCCTCCTCCTCCTCCTTTTCCTCCTTCTCATGCTCCTCCCCTTCTTCTTCTTCTTGTTCTTCTTCTTCTTCTTCTTCTTCTTCTTCTTCTTCTTCTTCTTCTTCTTCTTCTTCTTCTTCTTCTTCTTCTTCTTCTTCTTCTTCTTCTTCTTCTTCTTCTTCTTCTTCTTCTTCTTCTTCTTCTTCTTCTTCTTCTTCTTCTTCTTCTTCTTCTTCTTCTTCTTCTTCTTCTTCTTCTTCTTCTTCTATGTGGAAACCTCCAATATTGTCGAGGATCACTCCACAGTTTGTGGGGTGTTCCATTTTACCTGCCAATAAGTGCTCGCCGTTCTTCTCATTTTCACGAAGGAGTGAATGATTCTCTTCTCTCAGATATTAACGCTGATTGGGATCAAAGAGAATCTCTATTCCTTTTCGTGACGGAATAAATTAGACACGATAATAGTGGTGGCTTTTCTAAAACGAATCTGTAATTGTCCTTCAGAACCATTAGGCCCGCGGGGCTGGAGTTTATCCAGGTTTATCCATGGATAATAAATTTTTAATTCAGAAAAGTGAGTGGAGCCAGGCACTTATGTTGGTAACAAGGGATGAAGTGAGTAGAAAAGTGCCAGAAGACAATAGAGAATAATTATTTTGTTTTTGCGGCGGTGATGGGGGTTTGAACCCGCGACCTTATTGGTACGACAACTCCGCCTGGCCGGTGAGAGTGTGACTCTACCGTATGAGCTATCCACAATCCCAAAAACAGATCGTCTCTAACTCTAACTCAGGTCATTCTTAGAGCTCTATCTCACCGACTACTTGATATCGCGGGTCCAACACATACAACTCCCGCGAAGTTAGTTGGACAGCAATTAAGCTTAATAGCCAATATTCTCAACACAAACATATAACATAGACGTCTAGAAACAATTGAGACATTGGGTGCGCAAAAAATAAAATAAAATATTCTCTATTGTCTTCTGGCACTTTCCTACTCACTTCATCTCTTGTTGATAATCAATTTTATAATGTTTATCCATGGAATAAATTAGACACGATAATATTGATGTCTCTTTGTAGACGAATCTGTAGTTGGTTGTCCCTCAGAACCATTAAACCCGTGGGGTCGGAATTTATCCAGGTTTCTATAATGTGAAACGGGCCATAGCAAATTGTTTGCTACCCTATGAAGAACGAGACATGACGCCTGCTAAGCGATGTTACTATTTTTTTTCCGACAACAGACATCGTTGTTGACGGCTATGTACTCATTTTCCACCTGAGTACGGTGAGAGAATGTGAGTAAAGAGCCTTTTACCAAAGACTCAACTATGCGCCGAGCTTGGTTCGAACCCAGGACCTTCCGAACCGAAAGCGAGCGTCATACCACACGACCGCTAACCGAACATTAGCCATGATTGGGATCAAAGACTATCTGTCTTCCTTTTGGATGGAATAAGTTAGACCCGATATTATTGACTTTTTACCCTCTCCTTACCAACTATGGGAAAATCGTCACAGCCGCTACGATACAACCAACATGTTTTAAAATTCAAATTTATTTTGTACATCATAGAATTTAAAGAAAATGAACAATGTTTTGTAGAGTATGTTTTGCTAAAGAAATTATTTATCGCAAGAATTTTACTGCTATTATGTTTGAGTGATAAAAAATCAAATATTTTTTTTGTTAGTTGTGTGTGAAGTTTTGGGGAAAATCCTGAAAATGGCAGGTAAGGAGAGAGTTAATGACGGATCTGTAGTTTGTCCGAATATAGAACTCAATCACATTTATTGGGTTATAAAACACTTGTTTTGGTTTTAAGATTTTCACGAACTTGTCGAGTATTATCGTTTTATTACACTCCTCTTCACTAATAACCATTTACAAAATAAATAAAAATATGGCGGAAAGTTCTTTGCGATAGACAACGTTGTACACAAAGAGTTGCAAGAAATTGCTATTTTGCGTTCCACGCTGTATCAATACAATCCGGAGCAGACTCTGGTTCCATGACCTTAGAACTGTGAACAACGTCTGTTTTTAATTATTTGGTCCCATTAGATCAGACCCGAATCCGGCTGTTAAAGGGTTAAAGACTCGATCACCCACAAAACGCGCACACATGCGTGACTAATACGATATAACATTAACATCTTGTCAACCCGAATGCTTTCCAAGGCGAGTAACCCCGCATGACTTGATGTTTTCATCAGTTAAATCCACGATTATTTCCCTTCTTCATTTCCTTCTTGTATTATTCTATCGTTTGAAGATCTTCGTTATTTTATTTTATTTTATTTTTTTCCACTTCCCATCATTCCCTATTGACCTCTCACCCCCTGCGTTTTCCATTTCCTCTCATTTTGTGAGATGTCAATGTTTTGTCCCCTGTGTCCACGGATAGCCATGAGGGTGGGAGGGAGGGAGGGAAGG
>NC_088373.1:25627352-25634852 GCF_034508935.2 Berghia stephanieae | reverse complement strand
TAGTATGTGACCGAAAAGTTGCCATCGTTGTTGTAAAATGTCAAGGGAGATTGGTCTTTCTTTTGTGATCTTATAGAGTCATTCATTTGAGATCTTTTTGGGGTATTTGATGTCCAGTACCCTTCTTAGCTGTGTGCGATGGAAGGCATCCAGATGTTCTTCTTCGGATTTTGTCAACGCCCAAGTGCCGCAGTTATACAGAAGTACCGGTTTTACAAGAGCATGGTACAGTTTCAGTTTGGTTTTTCTCTTTATTTTGTCACCTCTAATCCATACATTGGTGAGTTTACTGAGTGCGGCGTTTGATAGCTGTTTTCTTCTTTGTACATCCTCGGTGTCTCCAATTAGTGAGCCGACTTTCTTTGTTCTTTTCCATTCCTCTTTGTTCCTCGATATTGTTGTAAATTCGGTTTTATTGGCATTGACTTGGAGGTTATATTTCATGAGGGTATTTTGTATGATGTCTATATTTGCTGGTGTTGATCCAATAAAATCGACATCATCTGCATAGGCGATTTCTCTAGGGATTGCGTTCTCAATATGAGTCGTTGGTTTTGGAATGACTTTTCGAACTTCTTTCAGAGCGTGTTCTAAGTATATTGTGAACAGAATCGGGCTCAGACTATCTCCTTGGGGGGTCCCGATGTTACTTTCGAACTGCGTCTGTTTTGTGGCCCCGTATATCCTTGGTTGTATCTTTGTGTTGCTGAGGAGAAATCGGATTATTCGGAGCTCGTCTTCGTCTACTATTTCTGTTAATATCTCCAAAAGTTTTCCTCTGTCGATCGTATCAAAGGCTGTGGACATATCGATTCCGGATATTGTTATGGATATGTTTTCTTTGAGTGCCTTTGCTGCCAACCATTTATGTGTCCATACAACGTCCGATGTGCTTCGGTCTTGGCGAAACCCGCTTTGGCTATGTGATAGATAATTTTCTATTTTCGGTCTAATTCTGTTGAGGACAATAGTTGACAGTGTTTTTCTTATGGTATTCAGTAATGTTATTGGGCGCAGGTTGTTTACGGGTCCTTTCGTTTTTCCTGGTTTTTGTATTGTAATTAGGACACCGCTGTTTATGTCCCAGTCTTTGTGTGTTGAGAATGTTTTGTTCATTATGTTTGCAATGCTCAGATCCACCTGTTTACGGTGAGAGAATGTGAGTAAACAGCCTTTTCCGAGGACTCAACTTTGCACCGAGCAAGGCTCTAACCCAGGACCTTCCAATCAGAAATCGAGTGTCATACCACAAGACCACATTAACCACAAAATGAATGGCACAAGAAATGCTAAGCTGGAATTGATGGCACAGAAGACAGAGATGATCTCCTGGGAATGTCTCAAGTCGTTTGTCAAACTGGCTTCCATGTCTTCTAAGTCTGAAGTCGTTTGTCAAACAGGGGTCCATGTCTTCCAAGTCTGAAGTCGTTTGTCAAACAATGTCCCATGTCTTCTAAGTCTGAAGTCGTTTGTCAAACAGTGGCCATGTCTTCTAAGTCTGAAGTCGTTTGTCAAACAGGTGTCCATGTCTTCCAAGTCTGAAGTCGTTTGTCAAACAGGTGTCCATGTCTTCCAAGTCTGAAGTCGTTTGTCAAACAATGTCCCATGTCTTCTAATTCTGAAGTCGTTTGTCAAACAGTGGCCATGTCTTCTAAGTCTGAAGTCGTTTGTCAAACAGGTGTCCATGTCTTCCAAGTCTGAAGTCGTTTGTCAAACAGGCGTCCATGTTTTCTAATACTGAAGTCGTTTGTCAAACAGGGGTCCATGTCTTCTAAGTCTGAAGTCGTTTGTCAGATAGGGTCCATGTCTTCTAAGTATGACGTCGTTTGTCAAACAGGGGTCCATGTCTTCCAAGTCTGAAGTCGTTTGTCAAACAGGCGTCCATGTCTTCTAAGATGAAGTCGTTTGTCAGACAGGGTCCCATGTTTTCTAAGTCTGAAGTCGTTGGTCAAACAGGTGTCCATGTCTTCTAAGTCTGATGTCGTTTGTCAAACAGATGTCCATGTCTTCTAAGATGAAGTCGTTTGTCAAACAGGTGTCCATGTCTTCTGAGTCTGAAGTCGTTTGTCAAACAGATGTCCATGTCTTCTAAGATGAAGTCATTTGTCAAACAGGTGTCCATGTCTTCCTAGTCTGAAGTCGTTTGTCAAACAGGGGTCCATGTCTTCTAAGTCTGAAGTCGTTTGTCAAACAGTGTCCATGTCTTCTAAGTCTGAAGTCGTTTGTCAAACAGGCGTCCATGTCTTCTAAGATGAAGTCATTTGTCAAACAGGTGTCTATGTCTTCCAAGTCTGAAGTCGTTTGTCAAACAGATGTCCATGTCTTCTAAGATGAAGTCATTTGTCAAACAGGGGTCAATGTCTTCCAAGTCTGAAGTCGTTTGTCAGACAGGCGTCCTTGTCTTCTAAGTCTGAAGTCGTTTGTCAGACAGGCGTCCATGTCTTCCAAGTCTGAAATCGTTTGTCAGACAGGCGTCCATGTCTTCTAAGTCTGAAGTCGTTTGTCAGACAGGTGTCCATGTCTTCTAAGTCTGAAGTCGTTTGTCAAACAGGCGTCCATGTCTTCTGAGTCTGAAGTCGTTTGTCAAACAGGCGTCCATGTCTTCTGTCTGAAGTCGTTTGTCAAACAGGGGTCCATGTCTTCTAAGTCTTAAGTTTGGTCCCCAGTCAAGACATGCTGATATCTGAGATGTTTTTTTTTCATGTGTGTTTATGCGGCTATGTGGTCTAGTGCTATGACACTCGCTTTCTGATCGGAAGGTCCTGGGTTCGAACTTCGCTCGGGGCGGGGAGGGGGGGGGGTGTTACAATAGGTTATCTGAAATTAAGTCTCATGTTTATGTAGGTAAATACAATTTTCAGCTTCTAGTTACAACCTCGACGGCAGCTTGGCAAGTCCCCTCGCTTTAGCTCAGTTTGCGGGGCTGCACTGCGGCTGACGCCTGAGATATTCCAGTTTTCCCTTGGAATAGACCCTAAAGAAACATATTTGAATATAATGGATTTTATTTTTTTAGATCTTGCCGTTTCGAAGCGACGGGCCATAAATTGTGATTGCACAGTTGTTTATTTATTTACTTTAACTTGTTTTCGAAAGTGAATGACAGAAGAAGTTGTGGAAGAAGGAACAGGGGGAGCGAGGTTAAAATTCTAGAATTGATTTCTGAATTTGAAATTCCAATACAGCTCATGACTTCATCTTCCCAGTTCCGCCTGTTCCTCTTCCAATGGCGTCTCGCTTCCGGCCGGTCATTGTCTTCCGCTTCCTCCCTGTTGCTTCCGCGCATGCGCCGTCCCACGAGCTTCCAGCCGGACGCGTGTCTGTGACAGTTACAGACGGATAGCTCCTTGCATATGCATGATGGGAACAAGGGAAAAGAAGATTTGCTTCTAGCTTTTTTAGGGCTGGGGAATAGGGGGAGGGGGTAGGAAGGTGTTTTTGGTCTTGTTTGTTTCTTTATTTGTTTATTTGTTTGCTTGTGTTTTAATGTATCTCTCTGTGATGGTAATAATAATAATATTTATTTTCTCATTTATTTGGGGCCGTCTGTGTGGAACCCTAGTCCTTTCCACAGAGCTGTCGTATAGTAGGGAGATGTTTTAATCTTGTTTGTTAGTTCGTTTGTGTGTCTGTTTGAATGTTTGTTTGATTCCTTTTAAATGTATCTATGTGATTGTAATATTGCTATTGAGTTTCTCCTCTAATGTTGGGTCACATGTTTGGAACCCCTTACCACAGAGCATTTATGAAAAAAAAAACAAGGGGTGTATTGTTCATGTTTGTTTGTTAGTTTGTGCGTTAGTCTATTTGTTCGAATGTTTGTTTGCTTGCTTTTTAAAGTACCTCTGGGATTGTATTAACATTACTGAGTTTCTCATGTAATGTTGGGCCATCACCTGTGTAGAAACCCAGGCTACAGAGCTTTCGGGGAAAAAAGAGGATTTTGGTGAATTTTAAACGCTCGCTTAAGGCGGGGGGGGGGGGGGGGGTAGGAGGGGGGGGGGGGATTAGGGAGGAGAAGAGGTGTATTGGTCTTGTTAGTTTGTTTATTTGTCTGTTTGCTTGTTTTTTAAATATATCTCTCTGGGTGGGGCTCATGACCTCCCATAGAGGGCAGGGAGGTACATACTGTGTCTTCTATCCACCTATATCTGTTTTCCAATTTGCTTTCTGTCTTTGTCTTGGGGTGAGATTACTTGGTTTTGTCCTGGCCGGATAGCCTGGCTGGGAGGGAAACAGTCAAATGTATAGTTTGTTTTGGGAGATGATATTTTTATCCTTGTAAATCATCTCTGTTATGCACTATTATTTTTCCTTTTACACATGTACGATTTATAAACAATTGAGTGTGTTCCTCTTGGCGGGGACCTGTGCTTGTGTCTGGATGAGAAATTTGGTGATCTCAAACTAAGTACACTGATAGTGTGCTCTTGGAATCTACATCTGTTCCCTATTTGAACAAATTCTCCTTTGTCTCTGTTTTTCCTGGATGCTTTATTGTATTTCTATAATTTTTTACCATCCCATTTTCTTCCTTTTTACTGGCGCTGTTATGACCTAAATGTGTTGCAATCGCTGTAAAACCCTTAAAAACAAACAAAACAACAAAAGTATCTCACCGATTGTAATGATATTTGTGTTCTCATTTTGGGGCCGTCTGTGTTGAATTCCCCAGAGCATTCGTGAAAAAGAGGATTGGAAAAAAAAATAAATCTCGACCTCATTCGATCGACCTTGGTTCCTTTGCCTGCGAAGCAAATGCTGGTGCTCTATCAACTGATCTATCAGAACTACAGAAACACACGCTACAAACAAAAAACAACAACAAAAAACAACAAAAACACCAACAAAACAACAACAACAACAACAACAACAACAAAAACAACAACAACGCCCAACAAAATATTAAAAAGCCAACCACCGCCATTGTCATCAACATCCAGCATTCCAACGATCGTTTGACCTTTTCACACACGGTTACGTCCCCTTTTCAAGTCGTTTTATGGCCATAGATTTTTCTCCTTTGAACAGTTTCTGACTTGATTAATTTCAATTACAATCAAAGGCGTCGTCATTTATTGAGGCTGTGCAGGTTTTTAAATTTATTTATTTTATGCATTGGTTTCTTTAATTATTTCTTTATTTATTTTTTAATTCTTGAAGCAGTATTTCTGAGTACGGCGATGTGGTCAGGGTGGTATCGCACTCACCTTCGGGCTAGAAGGCCGGATGGTCCATGGTTCGAGTCCTCCTGCTCAGAACGGGGCATAGTTGAGTCCTTGGCTGGATACTCACATTCTCTCACCGTACTCAGGTGTCAAATGAGTCCATGGCTGTTAACAGAGTTGTCTCTGCCTGAATTTTTGTTTTGTTTTTGTTTGTGATAATCATCTTACAGACGTCACGAAGAGTCCTACACGTTAAGTGTTGATGTTGGCTTTACTTGTAATTCTAGAATCTTTTCACTTTCCCATAATATTCTTCCTATTTACGGGCGTTGAAATGACCTAAATGTGTCGCAAGTGCAGTAAATCTCTTTAAAACAAAACAAAACAAAAAATAAGCAGAGAGAGAGATAGACAGATGGATATATAGAGAGACAGGGAGAGTGTGAGAGAGACAGAGGGAGAGTGTGAGAGAGACAGGGAGAGAGAGAGGGTGAGAGAGAAAGAGAGAGAGAGAGAGAGGATGAGAGAGAGAGAGCAGGAACGAGGAGAGAGAGAGAGAGAGAGAGAGAGAGGGAGGGGGATAGAGAGGGATAGACAGACAGACATATAGATAGACAGATAGATAGAGAGACAGGGAGAGTGTGAGAGAGACAGGGAGAGAGAGAGAGGGTGAGAGAGAGGATGAGAGAGAGAGAAAGCAGGAACGAGGAGAGAGAGGGAGGGGGATAGAGAGGGATAGATAGACAGACAGATAGATAGACAGATAGATAGAGAGACAGGGAGAGAGCGAGAGAGAGAGAGTGAAAGAGAGAGAAGGAACGAGGAAAGAAAGGGAGGGAGCGAGGGAGGGAGGAGGGATAGAGAGAGATAGACAGATAGATAGATAGATAGAGAGACAGGGAGAGAGTGAGAGAGACAGGGAGAGATAGATAGACAGAGAGAGATAGATAGATAGATAGATAGAGAGAGAGAGAGAGAGAGAGAGAGAGAGAGAGAAATAATGAGATAGAGATACCATATTATTCAAAATGGAAGAGAAACATGAATTGTCACAGTGGATCATTATACACCCCCTGGTCATGGTTAGGTGTCCATTGCTGTAATGATGACCGTGATGGTCAGTATGGCCATTGGTCAGTCTTGGGATTTCCTTCTCTCTCTCTGTGTGTCTTGGATTACGGGTCAGCGGGTCCTGGCCTGGTCATTGCAGCCGGAATCAATCAGGGCAGAAGACTTCTTGCTTTGAGGAGATTTAAATTATTGTCTCCAGTTTGATAGACCGTAGGGTATGGGGGAGGGGGGGGGGGGGGGTAGTGATGTATGGGAGATGTGGGGTTGATAGGGGAGGGTTAGGGAATGGGTGGGTGGGTGAGTGGATTAGTGATTGTGTTGATGGATGGATGGGTGGATGGGTGGATGGATGGGTGGAGGGATGGATGGATTGGGGGGGGGGGGGGTAGTGATGTATGGGAGATGTGGGGTTGATAGGGGAGGGTTTGGGAATGGGCGGATGGGTGGGTGGGTTAGTGATTGGGTTGATGGATGGGTTGATGGATGGGTGGGTGGGTGGATGGGTGGATGGATGTCGGGGAGGGGATGGACGGGTGAGTTAGTGATTGATTTGATTGGTGGGTGAATGAATTGGTGAATTGGTGGCTAGATAGATGAAGGGATAGGTGGATGGATGGTGGATAAATGAATAGTTGGATAGATGGATGGATGGGTGGATATGCGGATAGGTGGGTGAAAGATGTAAGTTTCGGGAATCTAACTTCATGTATAGGTTGTTGGATGGGTGGATGGATGGGGAGATGGGGGGTGGATGGGTGAGCGGATGGATGTATGGATGGATGGGCGGATGGATATATGGATGGATGGATGGATTGATGGATTGATTGATGGCTGTTTTGATGGAAGGATTGGTGCATATGTGGGTGGACGGATGGGTGGTTGGATGGATTTTTATACAGAAATATTAACACACATTCATGCATGCAGGCACACACACATACACACAGGTGTAGAGATAGATAGATAGAGAGAGATAGAGAGAGATAGATAATAAGATAGATAGATAGATAGATAGATAGATAGATAGATAGATAGAGAGATAGAGATAGATAGATAAATAGATAGATAGATAGAGAGAGAGAGAGAGAGAGAGAGAGAGAGAGAGGGGGGGGGGGGGGGGGGGTAGAGAATTGCTTGACTACGAACTACAAGCGAAATCCAGAGATAATTGGCTTTAAAAAAATAAATTGAATTGTCCCCCTTGATTTAACTGAAATACAATAGGTCTTGTAACGTTATCGCAAAGAAATGAGGTCATAAA
>NC_088373.1:25610504-25618004 GCF_034508935.2 Berghia stephanieae | reverse complement strand
CCAAACAGAAATTGCAATTTTAATAAATAATTCACTTATTCAGAGCTTCCAACTTGAAATGTCCAGGGAGAGAGAGAGAGAGAGAGAGAGAGAGAGAGAGAGAGAGAGAGAGAGAGAGAGAGAGCTAGAAACAGAGAGCGATAGATAGATAGATGGATAGAGAGAGAGAGAGATAGATAGAGAGAGAGAGAGAGAGAGAGAGAAAGAGTGAGAGCTAGAAACAGAGAGCGATAGATAGAGAGAGAGAGATAGAGAGAGAGATAGAGAGAGAGAGATAGATAGAGAGAGAGAGAGAGAGAGAGAGAGAGAGAGAGGGGGGGGGAGAAAAATTCACTTTAAAATAGCTTTAGAAATAAACGAGTTGCCCTCAGCATGATTCAAAAATGTTTCTTCTAAGTCCTGAATCCTTCGTATTGCTACGGATCTATCCTTGTACTGGACTACACTTGAATAGCAGGATGATCATTATTATATTATTTATTCATTCATTATTTATCTATTTAACTTGTTCATATTGATAACTAGCCACATCCCACCACTTTCCACCACCCCAAGTGCCCCCCCCCCCCTTACACACACACTTTCCCACTTGCCAGTCCCCTCCCCCCCCCCCCTACACACACACTTTCCCACTTGCCATTTCACCCCCCCCCCCCCCCACACACACACACTTTCCCACTTGCCAGTCCCCCCCTCCCCCCCCCTACACACACACTTTCCCACTTGCCATTCCCCTCCCCCCCCCCCCCCCCCCGCACACACACTTTCCCACTTGCCAGTTCCCCCCCCCCCCCCAACACACACACACTTTCCCACTTGCCAGTCCCCCCCTCCTCCCCCCCCCCACACACACACTTTCCCACTTGCCAGTCCCCCCCCCCCCCTACACACACACTTTCCCACTTGGCACTTTCCCCCCATCAATCGCCAGTATAATAAATGTATAGTATAAATATACGTATAAAAATATACACATTGTATATATCACAGGTAAGCATAACCATACCGCAGGGAAAATCATCACCATAACTAACATGATGTTATAATGAAACCACCTGCTCATATTTATTGATATCTCAAGGCAGCTACAAATCTCTACTACCGTACTCTGTAAAAACAGAAATCTTTTATGCTTCAATAGATGCTGCGATGCTACTACATTATCTCATTCGTCTGTATTGTTTCTTTCATTCATCCTGTTTTGTTGATAAAGGAGAAACCCGAAACGTCCATTTTATCTGTTTTCGTAAAATAAATTGAAGCTTTCAATTCAATTTCACTTTGTTATTTACAAATCGTGACAGACGCATTATTTTATTGGAAATACTCTCAAACCAACGCAAAATGTTGTCCATTACAACAATGTTAATAATTAAGGCCAAAAGGCGAATTACGTTACGTTATCAGACCTTCAAAAATGTGCAACTTGCCTTTAACCCATGGTATGGTATGATATGGAATGACGCGCTGAAGTGAGATAAATTTGCCTTTTAAAAAATTATTAATAGGCTTCAACATTCGTGACGTCACTTCCCTCGTAATAACGCATAGTACCTTAGTAACTGGTTCTAAACTATCGGAAATATGGCGGACGCCCTGATGAAATACTTCTTCGACGACCATAAAAGTGTATCCAGAGGAGAAAAACATTATAAACCTGATCATTTTTTTTACTTTTATACATTTTGACATGTGAAAAAGTTCTAGCCAGCAGGAAAAATAAAAGTACCGATTTTCTTTGTTTAGAACCAAGCTGCTGGTTGCTGGGCGGACGTGACATCACACTATTGAATCAATTAACAAAATAATTTTTCGGGTTGTAATTTGGTCATCACTACAGTGATTGGGTCGTCGGTTGTGTAAGAGAGTAAGCCTATGCAAAAGGTTATCTAAGACATTTGGTGCAAACTGTCAATTATATATCAGCAAATGGGTTTAGTGAGTACATAATGCAGGCATATCAGTTAAACTTGGTCCATGCATGATAGGTTTGGGCAGTTTTTATGTCAAAGTTACTGGACAGGTTATCATGTTGAGTACTATTTAATCAATCATTCTTAAATTGGTTTAGGGGTGTTGAAACAGGTGAAAGGGGCATTTATCAAAATAATGTTATATCATAAAAGGCGGGGTTTAACATCAATATGTAGGAATTGACGTTTCAGGTTTGATTATGATTTGGTCTTACTCTTAGGGGTTGGATTATAGACTGACAGGGAACTGTCAATAACTGCAAGGGGGCGTGGAAACAATGGAACTGTGGGTAAAATTTTGATAGGGATAAAAGAGGATGTTTCGAGGAAAACGGGATTATTCGGATTCAACTTGACCATGAGCTGCACACTTTAAACCTTTTGTGCTCACCATCATTTATTTGCTTTTACGGACTTAGAAATATTCCACGTATATTGAAAATGGTTACTTAGGCAAAATTGACTTTACATGTGGACTGATTTTACGGATTTGGAATTTATGAAACTGATTGAATTATGACCATGCTATTTGATTTGGATTTGGAATTTATCATGATTTGGATTTCGGAATTATCACAACAAATAAATAAAGCTGTAAGAAATGAAACTTGGAATCTAGATTTTTATTTGAATGTCCTGATGTTGTACATTCAGTTATCATCATCGGCCCTTGAACTCTTTCGTCACTATTAACGTCTACAACACAACGCAAAGAATAATATTACTATCTATCAAAAACACCACTATGCGATCATCAGCCATTACATATGTGTGCAACTACCCCACATTATGTATCTTATTTGGTGTCGTGACTCAGGATTCTTATATATCTTTATTTGGAGCCGTGATACCAGGATGTAAAGATGTTATTATTCCGAACCATGGATACACGAGAAATGTATATTGTTGCGGTGTTAACATCTATTGAAGTTTTGTGAGACTCGAATTTTGAAGTGAATTATTGTGAACAGATAGGAAAATATTTTTATTTGGAATAGAAAATGAATATTAATTTTGAAGGTGAAGTAGTATAATTTTTTGTAATGAAATGTTGAAAAAAATTATTGAAATTATAGATGATTCCTAAAATTCTGATAAAAGACGGTATTCTAAAAAAATTAAACGAAATAATATTGAAATCAAGAACCATAGATGGAACTAGAAAATATATTAAAAACTAAACGCAATATATTATAGAACGGCAAAATAATAATAATAATAATAATAATAATAATAATAATAATAATAATAATAATAATAATAATAATAATAATAATACTAATAATAATACTAATAATAATAATAATAATAATGCATTGATGCTATACGTATTTTATTTAATTAAAAAGAAGAGAGGGGGAGATGAAGAAAAATTGCAGAATTTAAATGAATATTTTAGTGCGTTTTATTTTTCAAAATAAATGAAAATGCGTTTACTTATAATCGGGCGTTTCGGAACAAATCTTCGAATATTAATTTGTACCGTTAATGGCAATGTTTTGTTAATATCAGTAACAAAGATGTGTCGATTTTTATTTCAATTTTTGTATGTTACTGTTGGAATTACATGACAGTTGGTCCATATTTAATGTTGTTACGTTTTATTTTCTGTCAAAATGACTCAAGAAGATGATGGCAATAAAAACACGTACATTATAAGTTTTGATAATTGAAAAATGTCTTATGGTATTTATTGTTATATTACAACATCATTGGTTATATTTTTCTCCCGTCAATAGGGATGAATTGGTAGGTTGATATTGACTCTTTGAGATTCATGGGTTCATGACAAAGAGCAAAGTTTTATATCTGTTTGTATTCTTGGTAATAAATGTGTGGTTAACGCAGCCAAGTAATCGACAACAGAGCTTATTTAGTTGTGTATTGAGACATGGCGTTATAATAGATTACATAAGACATTTGGATTTTATCACTGGAAATTAAGTTGAAATGATTTATGCGGAATATGAGTCAATCGTTGTTTTGTTTAGTTTTGTTTTGAAACGCGTTTCATCGTGATTTTTAAAGGAGACATATTCTCATAATAACGGAATAACGGACTTTTGGTTTAAAGTCGGAGAACAAATAAAATGACGGAGTATTAATTATTATGAAAGACTAATGTCTTGTAATGGGAGTTAAAATGTTATTACGGAAGAATAACAAAATATTGAAAATGCATTACCATGTCATGTGAGCTGATAATATTTGTGACACAAGTGGTTAACTTGTTAAGAATCAGCGAATTATAAGTAACCCATATGGTAAAATGCTGTTAATGCATATTGGGGAAATAAGCGCAGTGATGTAAGACGCGGTGATTAAAGTGCACATGATTTAAATTACGAGACGCAGGAATGAGGCGTTCGGGAATATTTTATTTTGCGTGTGATTAAAGCGCATTGTTTAACATTATGAAATGATACAGAAGGCGGATAATTTTTATAAATACGATGCGCGTGGTTAAAGCGCACACAATTATCAATGCTATATTAAGAGGCGCGAGATAACGTCGCAATGAGTTATATGAATATTTTTATAAGCCGAGGGCAAAGGCGCGAAACATTGAATTTTTATTGACCAGAGTGTATATCGTTTCTGCAAATATTTTGATTATCATATTTTTCTCCTATAGATTCGCTGTTGTAATTGTAATCAATATTTACTGCGTGGTTTGAATTTAACATTTATATCATAAAGTGTGTAACTGAGTTGAAGAAGAAGTTATGTTCAATTGTCAAATCTTAAGTGTGTAATCATTCGGCAATCAGTTGAAATGGTAGGAAGTGCTACGATAACATAAACAAAATCATATTTCATTAAATTAGGGATTTTCTAAGGGAATAATTCGAGTTAATCAAAGGCAGAAGTAGTGTTTGCACTAAAACACGATACAGTCATCACGAAAGAGGACACTTGCAACCATCGGTCATAACGGGAACGCTGATGACAACGACAGAGGCAACTCAAACACAGCCACAACAGAGGTCTGGAAATGTCTTAATCCCTTTGGTCTATCCACGGATACCTTGAAATGGAGTAACAATCTCGACAACCACTACGTCATTGATACGTCCAGAATCAACACAATCTACAGACTACAAACTACACAGCAACCTCAATTACATCGTACCTTCCAACTTATACAAACTTGACAGAATTTATAAAATAATATCTGTATCAACACAGATTTCTTCCATGAACCATTTTATATTTACATTCTTTATTGAACAATTGGATTACTTGTATTTACTTCTACGACAACAATACCCAACGATGTACGATGTCAATAATTACATAAACGTTCAAGATACGATTGTTTTTACAAAATGATGTCCAATTGTGAACAATACTACTTCCATCATATTCAGTGGTGAGCGTATTCAAATTTAAACTTATGTCAATATACAAGTGTGCAGCACCCATATCTACAACTTATAAACATTGAATATTATAATAAAGCCTGTCTTAGTATCATTGTAAAAGATAAAGGCTATATATGTATATAAGACAATGCAGGAAAAGTATCGCAAAACGCCACATGAGCGATTTCCTTGGATTCATTATCGTATGATATTCAACAACCTGCGTTCAAATAACGAAAATATTGTTGACCTTATTCGACCCTACTACATACACTACTAGACTACGTTATTGTTACATCATCTACCTGGTGTGTGGACTCACATCACCCACCGGTACTCTGCAAGATTACATCATCTACCTGGTGTTTGGACTCACATCACCCACCGGTACTCTACAGATTACATCATCTGCCTGGTGTGTGCTCACATGCCACCTCATCAGAACTCGATCAACAAACACAGACAATTACAACACACGACCTCTGTCGACTACTACACACGAACTCTTTGTCAACACATGGCTGAGTTCACAACTTTCTTTTGACTTGCTGGATAAGTCAAACTTCTCGCACACAGTTAATCTTGAATTTTTTACAATTTCATCTACAATGAGATTCAACGTATACACGAGACAACCACAAATATCTACGAGGAGAATCGACCCAGATGCCGGAGATGAATGGATTACAGCGACGTCACAAGACCAAGAAACAACCCAACAGGTTAAGCATACGGTTGCTACCTGTAGAGTCTTTTTTCGTCCCAAATTCAAAAGACTCGAACAAATACAACACACTAATTGCAAAAGTTGGTCACTTTAGTAACAGCCCACAATCACATACTGTGTTAGATTTTACTTATTTAGTTATTTACACTGTACTAAATATGAATAAGTCGGACAGACTAATGACTGATTATTTACAAACACTAAAATATGTGATGTGAACAAGCCGGACAGACTGTTGTTTGATTATTTATTCAACGCTAAATATTTGAATGTGAAGACATTATTGTGTTAATTCTAAGACATTTACAGAGGAAAAAGTTTTTAATTAATTACCAATAAATAAAGTGAATTTATGACACTTGGGCTATGCAGTGACCACAACACACACAACAATGCAACACGTAGACTAGATACAATCACCTCAACTCTTATAGTTGATATATTTTTTTCATTACATGAAAACTCATTCTAAATGGAGACAATGACTTAATTAACAATTACTGACAATTTTCACCGGATGAATCATTCTCAAGATGAACTGTTTACGGAGAAATTTGTTACCTCTGATGGATGACCATAAAGAACATTTTGACTTCAAACTACACCCTGATGATTTAAAAAGCTTAAAAATTGAAACATCAACAATGAACAATGAATGATAATAACTTCAACTTGAATTTTAAAATGATGATAATGCTATTATTATGATTTATTTTTAAATTTTTTTATTATTAATTGAAATGTAATCCTTCGTATATGGATCTAGATGTCTATAATACATTATTTGTACCACATATTATAAGTAGGAATTAATGTAATAATGTTGTTTAAATGGAATCATACAATATAAGGGAATATACAAGGTATTGGCTTTGATATGTCAGTAAATGAGTAGACATACATGGAAGCTGAGATTATCACCCATGTTGTATAGAGTTGAATTTGAGATTGAATAATTCAACGTGAGTATATCACAAATGGAAACTGAACCATCCTTTTTCACGCAATAATATTTATGTGTGATGGAGATGACGAGAATTAAACACTTTTATTGCTATGAAGGTGGAATTTAAGGTGAAAAGATAATTTTTCTTTGAACTTTTAATTAATTGATATCTTACTGTCGATGTTGTAATACCTTAAAAGTATAATTGATAAATATATAAATGTTTTAATCAATTTTGGTGTTGGTAAATTTAAATTTTAATCACTTTTAAATGATAGATACCTTACTGTTGATGTTGTAATTTGAGAGAAAAAAAAGAATCTATAATCGATATATATCTATTTAGATGTTGTAATCAAATTTGATGTTTGTGAATTTAATACTTTAAAACCTATAATCGATATATATGAATGTTGTAATCAACTTTGGTGTTTTAGAATTTAAAGTTTAAAGTTTTTAAATATTTAACTGGTATAAGTATTATCATTT
>NC_088373.1:25595504-25600504 GCF_034508935.2 Berghia stephanieae | reverse complement strand
GCAAACGATGCCCTCCAGCCCCCAACAGAAAAGCGCCCAGCAGGCACAGACCTCAAGAGAAAAGACTGGGTGGCGTTGAACAGAGCTAGAGCAAAGGTGGGAAACACCGCCACCAGCCTCTTTAAATGGAAAATCTCACCGGGCACTGAATGCCCATGCGGTCACCCCAGACAGACCATGGACCACATCCTGTCCGAATGCTCGCTGGGACCTCACTGCACCAATGCTGACCTGAGGGAATGCAACCAGACTGCCCGGGACTGGCTGACTCACTGGCGCGACAAGATATGATGATGACTATTAGCCCAGTAGTCATATAAAAAAGAAGAAAGAAAACCGACATATATTTGATTCCAGTTTTGGAATTATTGGTCGAATTGTGGGGAAAAGCTCCAAACCAAAACAAACATGAAAAAACAACTACCCCAAAACAAACAACAACATTAACACGGTTTTCTATTTTACGACAACATGGCCATTACCTACAATGCAACTCTTATCTCGTCAGTCAACTAGAGCAAGTCGACTTGACCACGCCCAATCTCTCTCTCTCTCTCTCTCTCTCTCTCTCTCTCTCTTCCTCTCTCTCCGTCCGTCTCTCTCTCTCTCTCTCTCTCTCTCTCTCTCTCTCTCTCCCCTTTCAAAAAAAAAAAAAAAATGACTGCTGTCACCTCATTTTGTTTTAAGGCAATATAAATAAGATCGTAGTCTACATTTATAGTAATGCGAATCGCATTGTCTCGAGTCTTATGAAACACACCATGACATTCCCCAGACAAATATTTCAAGGGAAGATTGGACGATAATAGCCTTTGTGTTGACAACCCAGACATGTAAAGCTTACAAACACACGCAAACAATTACACAGACAAACAAACAAACAAACATACAAACGATCAGAGAGAAACTGACGGGCCAAAGCAATCAAGAGGGAAGCGACGATGCTATGACAGTTTGGGCGATGAAATGGCTTATCGTTCATTTATGCATTGATTCCGGTCATTTAAAGGTCATAAACAAATAAACAAACAAACAAATAAACCAACAAACAATCAAATAAACAAGCGCATTTGCAAGGAGATGAACAAAACACACAACCACACACACACACACACACACACACACACACACACACACACACACCAAAGCGGTGGTAGAGCAAATGAATCCATGTAAAAGCTGATCTTAATCTTATGTATATATTTATTAATGGAGTTGTGGCGCTGATATAACCTAAATTTGTGACAAGCGCCGTAAAACCCTTAAAAACAATAAAAACAACAATATTAATGGAGTCGCGATTGTCATTTGAAACACATAAACAAACATTGACACAATATACAAACAAGGAAAAAAAACAAGCAAACAAACAAAGAAACAAACAAACAAACAAGTAGACAAATAGAAAAATAGCAACAACAAAACTCAAATTAAGAGAGATGACCCAAGCTTTTGTATATGAAATAAGGCCACGCTTTGACCACACAGATTTTAAAACTAACAAACAAACAAACACACAAGTATACATACAAACAAATGAACAGATGGAAAGACGAACACTCGCAAGCAAAGGGAACTAACCCAAGCATTTGTATGAAAATAAGGCTACACATTGACCACACAGATTTTAAAGCTAACAAAAAAAAAAAAATATAAAAATAAACAAAAAAAATAAACAAAACAAACACACACACAAACACAAAAGTACACATACAAACAAATGAACAAATCAACCAGTCCAAATGAACAAATTGAAAAAAGACGAACGCTCGCAAGCAAAGGGAGCTAACCCAAGCATTTGTATGAAAATAAGGCAACGCATTGATTTTTAAAAGCATAAAGACAAACAAACAAACACACAAATATACATTCAAACAAAATGAGCAATACAAGCTAACCAGCTAACAAACAAACAATCAATTTGAAAGACCAAAAACTCGCAAGCAAAGGGAGCTAACCCAAGTATTCGTATGAAATTAAGGTCACAGGTTGATCATACTGATTTTAAAGCTAACAAACAAACAAACAAACAAACCAACAAACCAACAAAAAAAAAACAAAAAAAAAAAAAAACAAAAAAAAAAAAACCCCGGACAAACATACACTTACACACACAAACAAATGAACAAAACAAAGAAACAAAGAAACAAACAAGGGCAGCTAACCCTAATCATCCGTAATGCAAATGGCGCCTTGAAATATCAGATCATCTCACACACTCACTCACTCTCTCTATCTCTCTCTCTCTCTCTCTCACACACACACACACACACACACACACACACAAGCAAAGGGAGCTAACTAACTATTCGTATGATCATACCGATTTTTGAACTCTCTCTCTCTCTCTCCCTCTCTCTCTCCCTCTCTCTCTCTCTCTTTCTCCCTCTCTCTCTCTCTCTTTCTCTCTCTCTTTCTCTCTCTCTCTCTCACACACACACACATTCACACAAGCACACAAACAAAACAAAAGAACACAACAAAGCAACATACACAAGACAAGGGCAGCTAACCCCTAAGCATCAGTAAGACAAATGAAGCCATGAAATCAGATCCTATTTATGCTTGCTCAGGAATCCTGGGAGATTTGGTAATTTCCAAGCGTCTTACCCACCAATTTCCTCATCTGCCGTCAAATAAGTCCAGACGCTCGTGGCCGTACACCGACGAAATGGCTTTTTAACATTAAAAAAAGAAATATTTGGCGGCTATGTGGTCTAGTAGTAAGGCACCCGCTTTCGGATCGAAAGGTCCGGGATTCGATCGAGCCTCCCTTGGCGCATAATAGTCGAGTCCTTGGAAAAGGCTCTTTTATCTCACCATAAGGTAAGTCCAGGCGGTATTGACAGTACACCGACAAAATGGCTTTTTAAAAGATATTTTTTACTTTTGCGGCCATGCGGTCTAATGGTATGAGACCCGCTTTCGGATCGGAAGGTCCTGGGTTAGATCGCGCCTCGCTTGGCGCATTATAGTTGAGTCCTTGGAAAATGCTCTTTAATCTCATATTCTCCGTTGACAGCGTTGCCTCTGTCGGAAAAAATAATTGTAATTATATCGCCTAACAGGCGTCGTCATGTCTAGTTCTATATTATGTTACGTGTTGCTGTTGGTCAGTGACCCTTTTGTAAAGCGCTTAGAGTTGAGCACGCTTCGTGGATAATGTGCTACAAAAAGCTAAAGTTTTTTTTACCTTCCAATTTTGGTCGGAAAGCTAAAACTTTACAAATTCCGTCGATCGATAGGTTAAAATACAATGAAAGTGTAGCCAGATAGTCCCTCACAGTCTACAGGCACCATGGAGCCGGAGTTTATCCCGGTTTCTGTAGATAGACTGCGCTTGGCTGTGAAAATAACAACGTTGCCATCCGGAAGTATAACGGACCAACACACAAAACTAGTCTTGTTAATACAGTTTAGTGAGATTTTCTCATAAACGCGGATGGTAAAAAGCAAAAAAAAAAAAAAACAAAAACAAAAACAAAACAAAAAAACCCCAAAGACCCGAGGGACGTCAACTTCATACTATCTATAACGTGAACCGTAAATAGCAATTGCTTTCTGTCCTTTGAATAGGACGCTATTTTACCTGAACGCACAGCATCAGTTCATATAACTTTATTTATTTATTTAGTTTTTGGTGTAAAATTTGGAAATAAGAAGTTTTGTGAGCAATAGGACAGTTCCGCCATCTCGTTTTCTTTCTCATTAGTACAACAACAACAATAACAAGCAACTTGCGTCGTGTTTTTTTTTTTTTTTTATGATTCTTCCTTATCTTGCATAACATTAGGATTCCTCTTACTTTTTACCAAAATGACGAGGATTGCAAATACAGTGGAATCCGCTTAAATAGAAAATGTCTAACTGGAAATTTATACATAATTCGAACACAATTTGAATTTTAAAAAATCGTTTCCCATTCATTGCCTCTCGTTTTTAGAAACATTGGATAATTCGAAGCCGTTAAACAATTTTTACTGCGACTTAGCAGAAAAAAAAAACAAAACAGATCAATGGAGAGAATTTAGTGAGAACTAACCATCCAACGGGCGATTTTATGATGCATCAACAAAATGTGCTCAAATTGCTTTGCAAGGGGTTTTCGTGCAAACAGCAGTATTTAACACGTAGGACGAGACATGACGTCAGCTAATGATGATATTTGTTTAGAACATATACTCACAGCATCCGCCATCCGGATGTAACGTACTAACAGACACACTTGTGTGTAACATAAAACGTTTTAGTCTGATTAATATACTTTAGTGAGAACTAATCACTAAAATGATTGTCTAAAAACAATAACAAAGAGCAGAGTGACGTCAATTTCGTTCCTTCAGCGAAGCATTATTCATTACCTTTTTCTATCGAAGGAAATAACGGTTTTTACTGACCGGGTACTCATCTTACACTTGAGTTTGACGAAAAATTGTGAGTAAAGAAGAAGCTTATCCCAATCTACATCTGTTCCCTATTTGAACCACTCCCCCTTTGTCTTACTTTATTCATCAAGTCCTTTTAATTTTACATCTAGACTGTTTTTTTACTATCCAATTTTCTTTGTTTTTCCTGGCGCTGATATGACCCAAATGTTTTGCAAGTGCAGTAAAACCCTTAAAAACAAAAACAAAACTAGGTCATAATCATAATTCCAAAACAATTTAATTTGGTTTAAGCGGTGTTGACTGTATTTGAAATGTAAGCCGGGTATTGTATAATCCAACCCAGATCAATGCTCTAAAAATAACTATCTGTTCCTGCTATTTTGTTCTGATTTATATATTTTTTAAAAACAAACACACACACGCACACACACACACACATACACAATCACACACACACACACACACACACACACACACACACACACACACAGACTCCCCCCCCCCCCCAAAAAAAAAAAACCCCAAAAAACCCCCAAAAAACAAAAACAAAAAACAAAAACAAAACAAAACAAAAAACCAAAACAAAACAACCAAAAAAAAAAAACCCAAAAA
>NC_088373.1:25588004-25593004 GCF_034508935.2 Berghia stephanieae | reverse complement strand
ATCATCATCATCATCATCAGCGTTGAATAATATTGTTTTCGTGATGAAATAATCGGTCATTAAAAAAAAAAAATTCGTCTGGAGAAAAAAAAAAGGGGTGGGGAGGGAGGGGGGGGGGGGGGGGGGGGGGTGGGGGAGGGCTGATTCCTTGTCTGTTGTTGTCTCGCCGTTACAGACATGGAGTGAGTTACAAATTAATGAACGACAAAAAAAAAAAGCATCTTTGTCTTGCTTAATTTAATTTATTTTCATGTGTACTTTCTTACTGCCGATCTATTCTGATTCAATTAGTGATCTCCCTTTGTCTGAATGGTTTAAATTTGGACGAGCGATGGTCTGGATAATGGGGTGTTAATTCAAAGTTAAAACCAGTTCGTCTGCTTTTAACGTTCAGAAAAATAAACAACAAGAAATGAAGCGAGTAGGAAAGTGCCAGAAGACAATAGAGAATAAAAATTTCGCGGCGGCGATAGGGGCTCGAACCCGCGACCTTACTGGTCCGCCTGTTTATTTTTCATTTATACTTTCTTACTTCTGATTCAATTAGTGATCTCCCTTTGTCTGAATGGTTTAGATTTGGACTCGCCATGGTCTGGTCACATTGCAAAATGTGCTCAAGTGACCCACATAGTGAAAAGTGCTCACAACTTTTGAAATATATAGTATCACGATTGGTCATTTTCTTCAACTTGACCAATGAATATGTTTACAACTTTATATGTAAACAGAGCAGCGTGTTTACATTTGTTAAGAAATATCCAATCATTGGAGAGCAACAAGTCATGTGATTGATGACTGGGTTGGACGCGACCTAAATATAGATATAATGAAGTTGACGTCACTCAGGTCTTTGTTATTGCTTTTTGTCATCCGCTTTTATGAGTAATTCTCACTTAGCTTTTGTGTGTTGGTTAGTTATACTTCTGGATGGCAATGTTGTTAGCTTCTTAGCCAAGCGCATACTACGAGTATCTATAGATCACATCCCATTGACATGCACTGGAATTTAATTTAATTTTCTTTTCTTTTTTCTCATCTTTCAGATTGAAGTCAACCGACATCTGGCTGCAAAGGCAACTTTAAAGTAAACCCGCCCAGGGATAGCCTCAAATCCAGCCTGGTCAGTGTGTAGTCTAAGTGTGTGTAGTGTATTAAGTGGGTAGACAGATTTACTTTTACGTCGTGTTTTCCATTCACAGTGTGTGAGATTTTAATTGCTAAATTTTATTGTTTCAGATTGCGATTAATCTATGTTATCATTTATTTGTCTGACCTTAAATAAAGATCAAAGAACAACATAGACAAAAAACAAAAAAAAAAAAAAAAAACCCCAAAAGAAAACACAAAACAAAACAAAATAAAAACAAATTAAAACAACAGTAACATCATATAACAGACCCCCCCCCCCCCTTCCCCCTGAACAACATATTATGAACATATAAAAAATAAGACAAACTAAAACAGATAAAAAAAAAATATTAAAAAAAACACCCCCCCCCCCCGGAAATCTAAAAATAAACAAACAACAAATAGGCGAAGCTAACCCCACTCTGCATGTAGACAATCGTTTAGTAGTTCGTTTATCCGCCTGGCCTCCATCCATCCATCCATCCATCCATCCATCCATCCATCCATCCATCCACAAACAAAGCTTCCATCAACAGATACATCATTATTTATTACATCTGTCATGATAGAGGTCCGAGCTCCAACACGATCCTTTCACCTATCGCTATTTCAAACTTAACATTTAAAATTCAAAGGGAGCAGGCACTGTAGTAAATAAGGGAAAACTCTGATAAGTTCTGTATGAAACAATGCGGCTGTGTGGTCTAGTGTTATGACACTCGCTTTCGGATCGGAAGGTCCTGGGTTCGAGCCTCGCTCGGCACATAGTTGAGTCATTGGAAAAGCTCTTTACTCACAATTCTGTGTGAGTGTAAAATGAGTACCTGGCCTTCAACAGCGTTGTATCTGTCGAAAAAACCTCTAACAGGCGTCACGTCTCGTTCTACATGTTAAGTGTTGCTGTTCGTCAGGGACACTTTGTAAAGCGCTTTGAGCACTTTTAGTGGATATTGCGCTATATAAAAATTAAAAAAAAAAAATGTTTATTCAATGCTGAATACAGTGAACTATTTTAATCGTAGTTTAAGGTCCAGACTAAAGTCTTGTTTGGTTACAACACAACCAGGTTCTGACACGGTCACTCATCACCAGTGTGTGATTAATGACACGAAAAAATCCCGAATAAGATTAAAACAACAACCAAACCCCTCCCCCTTCCGAAAAAAGAAGAACAAAGCAACACCGTCCCCCCCCCCCCAAACAAACAAACAAACAAACAAACAAAACAAAAAAAAACAACCCCCCCCCCAAAAAAAAACCCCAACAAAAAACAAAAAAAAAAAACTAACATCACACAAATAAACAAAAGACATAATATAATAATGTGATTGATTATATTTTGTTTCATTCATATGTACTGCTGCTGTAAAAACAAAATACATTCTAAAAATTTTGGCCATAAAACTCGTCCCTCAAATTATAATCGATGGATTAACAATTGACCGATATTTAAATGACATCTTTTCTCGTCAATTAAAAAAAAAGTGTTTTCGATCGATATTTGAAGGACGAGTTTTCTGACCATAATTTTGAAATAAAATTGTTTTCGATCGATATTCGAAAGTTTTCTTGCCAAAATTTTGAAAATAAAAAACGTTTTTACAGAGGACGCCACTATCTATCCTATTTACTTTTGTTTTATAACTATTTAGATTGTGATCTGATCGAGGGAGGATTTCATAGTCTGATTAATTTCATCCACTAGGTTTGTTGAAGTAAGAAGGAGAGATATAAAAACAAAGACTTATAGTATTCTATAATTTCAAACTTATTGGAGAGAGTTTTTTTATACTATTTCTGTGACCAACGACCACTCGTCAGATGGAATGGGATGATTTCAACTCTGTGAAGAACTAACACTTGGAAATGATATAACAGAAAATCTAATCAAGTCATTACAGTTAAGTAGACAACAGACTGACAGTTGTGAATTTGAAATTTCTGGGATTTTTCTGGACCCTGCAATAATTCGTCGTAAATGTCTGTGATGAACTAACGTTGGAAATAATAATAACAGAACGTCACAAGCAAATCATCGCTTTAGACAACAGACTGGCAGAGGTGAATTTGAAATTTCTGGGATTTAATCTGGACCCTGCAATAATTCGCCGTCACATATATGTCTGCGTTGAACTAACAACTAACGTTGGAAATAATAATAACAGAACGTCACAAGCAATTCATCGCAGTGGTGTTCAACAGACATACCTATCGGTGTGTCTTTCAAATTTCTGGGATTTATCTGGACGCATCAATAATTCAAAGTCATAAGGGAATCAGTTCAATTTTATTGATTGATTAAATTGATTGCTTGCCAGTCAGTGATTGAGTGATTCAACACACTCACACGTGACACGTTGTTTACAACACACTTACACACACACACAATCAATTCTACTGGACACCTATAATTACACAGGATCCAGAGTTCATACGCTAAGGTAAGAGTTTTTATATTTTATAGATAGAATGTAGTTAACGTCATTCGGGTCTTTGTTATTGTTTTTTTTTGTCATCACCAAACTATGTGTAACCTTTACCGTTCATTGTCTGGAAAAAACAGTTGAGTGAGAATTACTCATCAAAATGGAGGATGACAAAAAACAATAATAAAGACATGAGTGATGTCAACTTCAGCCAGAGTCTTTAAAGTTTTATCACTGGACCACATTATACCGTAGCCATCGTTAACTTATAGCCTGACACTGACCAAAAAATGACGTCAACATGCCTCTCTTTGGCCACAAAAGAAAACAAATCGTGAGTTGTATTCAATAGTTCAACCAATGAAATAACTTGTTTCCATGAGCTCTACTAACGACAACTCACTAGGCAGTGCAAAAACCAAATAATGACGTCAAAATGCCAGTAGTCTCTTTGGGTTTCAGATAACTTAACGATGGCTACGATTATTTATAGCCGCTCTCACAGCTAAGCTGGTCCTGGTATCTCCCGTACCTCGCCGTCTCAAAGCGGTACGTTTTATCAACACATAGGATCTGAACCCGTTACCTTTTGACCCGCCCTGAGCGAGAAACACTCATACTCACACAACAGGTAAGTTAAGGGGAGTTGATTCGATGATGATGATTACCTGTCTGTCGGTGCCAGACTCTCACGACACCGGATATGGCCCATAACGATCGATACACCCCGGAGTTGGAGGTGTTGATGGGAAATGACGGGGTGGTTGTTGCCCTTCGTCTGGTCTGGCGTCTGGAACTGATTATTCCATTATCTCGTTATATGTATATTTAGAGCTAGACGGAAGGATGGGGAGGGGAGGAAGGTGGAGATGGGTTGGGCGGAGTGGGGTAGGGTGTGGTGTGTGAGATGGAGTAGCTGGGTGGATAAGGCATTGCACTAACACTCGGAAATCTCGGTTTCAATTCCACTTTTCTGGGATTTGTTTTTTTAAATATTTTTTTGTGTGATATCATGAGAAAAAAACTGTCATCAACAAACAAAGAAATGAAAAACAATAACAACAACAAACAATAAAAGACTTAAAATAAAAAAAAAATAAGAAAGAAAAAAATCAAAACTGCAAATAAAAATCTAAAACAAAACAAGAAAAGACAACACAAAACGAAAACACCCTAACAGAAAAAAACCCCCAGCCAAATAATAAATACAAAAAAAAAAAGAAAATTAAAACCAACAAAAAACAAAACAAAACGAACAAAAGCAAACAAACAAATCATCAAAATAAAACCAACAAAAAGAAATAAGAAATAAAAATAACAACAATAAACCCTCTAAAAGAAAACAAAACCCCAAACAAAACAGATAATGGTATTAATGTACAATCTGGCGGCCGCAACCATGGCAACCGATTGTGTGCATGAAATTAAAAAAAAATAATTTTGGTT
>NC_088373.1:25563004-25583004 GCF_034508935.2 Berghia stephanieae | reverse complement strand
AGAGAGAGACAGAGAGACAGGGAGAGACAGACAGAGAGAGGGAGAGAGAGAGAGAGAGAGAGAGAGAGAGAGAGAGAGAGAGAGAGAGAGAGAGAGAGAGAGAGAGAGAGACGTATATATCGTTATTTACATTTAACATACCTCGGGATTCTTCAGAGAGTAATTAAGGTAATTTCGGTAGGAGGAAATCCGTGTAAATAATTGAAAATGTATCATAATGACTACAGACCGTATTTTGGCAAAAATAGCCTTATCTGTAGTTTGGCCAGAAAAAACGAAACAAAATTAACATCTTTTATATATTGAATAAAGCGGTCACTTGTCAAAATATTCTTTAAAAATAATCGTCATAATCTCGTAGAATGGGTCATTTAAATTCACACTCAATTTGTTAAAAATCTGAAATTTACGCGTCCTTGGAATCTCTGGTTAAACAAGTTGTTGGCCATTATAATTATAATCAAGCGAAAATGAATTTTTTTCTTCGGCCAAATTCAAATTGTTTAATTATAAAAGGCGTTTTTGTGAGAAATTGGTAGGAAAGACTAACGAATTACTTCAGGAAAACAACCTAATCTTCCCCCCCCCCCACCCCCCAACCAAACACCCCTCCAAGCCTTTGGACCCCCCCATCCCCTTCCCCTAACCTCTGCCTCCTCTTTTCTCTCCAATACCCCCTTCCACCCCCCCCCCCTCCTCACCTTACCGGCCCTTTCGCCCCGCCCAATAATTGGCTTGATTATGGATTGAATAACCCATTATATTCATCAAGTAGATTATAGGTGGTATATGTATAATGTAATGGTCTGGGCTAAGGAGGAATCTATCACTGGTGGCTTCTTTTTATCCTTTTTCTTTCCTTATTGGCTTTCTCTCTCTCTCTCTCTCTCTCTCTCTCTCTCTCTCTCTCTCTCTCTCTATCTCTCTCTCTCTCTCTCCTTCTCTCTCTCTTATTGGCCTTTTTCTTTCTTCTTTTTGGCTTTTTCTTCCCTCTTTCTCTCTTTTTGGCTCTTCTCTTTTCTATCCGCCCCCCCCCCCCCCGACCCCCAACCCACTTTCTTTTATTTGCCTTTTTTTCTTCTTCTCTCCCCTCTTCTACAGTCCTTTTATTTTTTTTTTTTTTGGGGGGGGGGGGGGGGGTGATATTTTCGTTGACGTCTTATAAGATACAGTAGTGATTTCGTAATGTACCACTAATTATCGACGGGATGGCGATGGTAGTCTAGTAGTTAGTGTGCTTTGGTAGGGGGGGGGGTGATATTTTCGTTGTCGTCTTATAAGATACAGTAGTAATTTCGTAATGTACCACTAATTATCGATGGGATGGCGATGGTAGTAGTTAGTGTGCTTTGGTAGGGGGGGGGGGTGATATTTTCGTTGTCGTCTTATAAGATACAGTAGTAATTTCGTAATGTACCACTAATTATCGATGGGATGGCGATGGTAGTAGTTAGTGTGCTTTGGTAGGGGGGTGGGGGGGGGGCGGGTGATATACAGATGCTTTAAAAGAAATAATCATAGTCGATCGTGGTTGGTGATTTTGTTTTGATGGAGACGAAGGTGATTGTGGTGTGTTATTATTGGTAGTTTAAATGATTTCGGTTTAAGGGACTTTGACTGTACTGTTTACTTTGTTATTTTTGTTACTGCATCAAAAGACACAGACGATGTTTACATACGAGAGGTTTTGTGTTTCTGAGTGGAAAGTAAAGTGCTGGTGCACTCTGGCCAAAAAGCAGAAAAAAACCCCCAAAAAATACGTATTATAAATTTTGGCTAGAAAACTCGTCCTTCAAATATCGATCGTTTAAGATTACCGTCACTTTGGCAAAAAAAAAAAAAATAAAAAAAAAATAAAATAAAAGAAATAAAATAAAAAAAAAAAAAAAAAAAAAAAGAAAAAAAAAACCCAACAAATTCTCAAACCTGGGACCTCAAGAAGTATTCATTGGAGTTTGAGAGTTTCTGCTAAGATGAGGGCGGTCATGTTAACCTTAATCGATCGATATTTTTTGAAGAACGATTTTTCTGGCCAAAATTTTAAATACGAGCTGTTATTTTACTTTCTCTCTCTCTCCCCCCTCCCCCTCCCCACCCCACCCCTAGATATCGTCAGAGCAGAGCAGACGGGTTGGCAGGTAATGGGTAAATAACGGTGTCTTGATATCCCTGTTTTCTCTTTGCCTCGACTCGCTTTAAAACCATTTACAGGCGGGGTTAGGTTTCACCCTAACATAACACGACATTATGTCAGTCATCCCATATGGTTGCTATCTATTCTTATGCCTGCCTGATAAACCTATATATATGATGATAACAGTAAATTTTATAAAAGGAATGAAGTTGACGTCACTCAGCTCTTTGTTCTTGTTTTTTTAGCCAGCCATTTTTATGATTAGTTCTCACTACTGTATATCAACGAGATTATAAACGGTCAAGGTTACACAGTTTTGTGTGTTGGTGTATTATATCCGATTGGCAGATGTTGTGATTATTTTACTTAAACGTATAACATCGATTTTAAACCTGTTTTTTTTCCTCTCTACTTCATCTTCCATACAGATTTCTCTATATTCCCCTTTCTCATTAAATATCGTTTCTCTCTCTCTCTCTCTCTCTCTCTCTCTCTCTCTCTCTCTCTCTCTCTCTCTCTCTCTCTCTCTCTTCCTTCCTTCCACCACTCGCTCTCTCACTTCATTTTCTGTTTCTCCCACTCAATCTCTCTCTCTCTCTCTCTCTCTCTCTCTCTCTCTCTCTCTCTCTCTCTCTTCTCGCTTTCTTTCTCTTTACTCTCTCTCTCACTTAATTTACTCTTTCTCCAACTCAATCTCTCTCTCTCTCTCTCTCTCTCTCTCTCTCTCTCTCTCTCTCCACCCCCCCCCCTTCCTTCCTGTTTCAAATCGCTGTAACTATCATATCAAATTTCAACGTTTGTTTTTCTTGGGTGTTGAGTTCAATGATGCCCGTGTTTATCTTCTCAGCTTCTGGAATCTTCTAGAACAGTTTACGTGTAGTCATGTTTATTACTCATCGATTTATTTCTCGCACTCACGACATTTGTTACCAACCATCTCAAATTGGTGATATTGGGGGAGAGGGGGCGGGGGTAACTATAAAACAAAATTCCTTTCTTTAACCCATCGTGGTAATTTGTCTCTAGGGTCTATTCCAAGGGAAGACTGGAATAACTCAGGCGAGTGAGTGGAGCAGGCACTTATGTTGGTAACAACAAGATATGAAGTGAGTAGAAAAGTGCCAGAAGACAATAGAGAATAAAAATTTTTTTCGCGGCGGTGGTGGGGTTTGAACCTGCGACCTTATTGGTACGACAACTCCGCCTGGCAGGTGAGAGCGTGGCTCTACCGTGTGAGCTATCCACAAACACAAAAATATTCGTTTCAAACCCAAAGTCATTTCTAGATCCCTCTCTCACCCACTTCTTGAGATCGCCGATTCGTTCACCACCATCGCGAAATAATTTTGACCAGCAGTTAAGCTTAATAGCCAATATTCTCATCACAAACATATAACATAGAAACGATTGAGACATTGAGTATGCTCCGGTGTATGGGGTGAATTTTTAATTCAGAAAAGTGAGTGGAGCAGGCACTTATGTTGGTAACAACAAGATATGAAGTGAGTAGAAAAGTGCCAGAAGACAATAGAGAATAAAAAAATTTTTCGCGGCGGTGGTGGGGTTTGAACCTGCGACCTTATTGGTACGACAACTCCGCCTGGCAGGTGAGAGCGTGGCTCTACCGTGTGAGCTATCCACGAACACAAAAATATTCGTTTCAAACCCAAAGTCATTTCTAGATCCCTCTCTCACCCACTTCTTGAGATCGCCGATTCGTTCACCACCATCGCGAAATAATTTTGACCAGCAGTTAAGCTTAATAGCCAATATTCTCATCACAAACATATAACATAGAAACGATTGAGACATTGAGTATGCTCCGGTGTATGGGGTGAATTTTTAATTCAGAAAAGTGAGTGGAGCAGGCACTTATGTTGGTAACAACAAGATATGAAGTGAGTAGAAAAGTGCCAGAAGACAATAGAGAGAAAAAAAAATAATTTTTTATTCTCTATTGTCTTCTGGCACTTTTCTACTCACTTCATATCTTGTTGTTACCAACATAAGTGCCTGCTCCACTCACTTTTCTGAATTAAAAATTCACCCCATACACCGGAGCATACTCAATGTCTCAATCGTTTCTATGTTATATGTTTGTGATGAGAATATTGGCTATTAAGCTTAACTGCTGGTCAAAATTATTTCGCGATGGTGGTGAACGAATCGGCGATCTCAAGAAGTGGGTGAGAGAGGGATCTAGAAATGACTTTGGGTTTGAAACGAATATTTTTGTGTTCGTGGATAGCTCACACGGTAGAGCCACGCTCTCACCTGCCAGGCGGAGTTGTCGTACCAATAAGGTCGCAGGTTCAAACCCCACCACCGCCGCGAAAAATTTTTTTATTCTCTATTGTCTTCTGGCACTTTTCTACTCACTTCATATCTTGTTGTTACCAACATAAGTGCCTGCTCCACTCACTTTTCTGAATTAAAAATTCACCCATACACCGGAGCATACTCAATGTCTCAATCGTTTCTATGTTATATGTTTGTGATGAGAATATTGGCTATTAAGCTTAACTGCTGGTCAAAATTATTTCGCGATGATGGTGAACGAATCGGCGATCTCAAGAAGTGGGTGAGAGAGGGATCTAGAAATGACTTTGGGTTTGAAACGAATATTTTTGTGTTCGTGGATAGCTCACACGGTAGAGCCACGCTCTCACCTGCCAGGCGGAGTTGTCGTACCAATAAGGTCGCAGGTTCAAACCCCACCACCGCCGCGAAAAAAAAATTTTTTATTCTCTATTGTCTTCTGGCACTTTTCTACTCACTTCATATCTTGTTGTTACCAACATAAGTGCCTGCTCCACTCACTTTTCTGAATTAAAAATTCACCCCATACACCGGAGCATACTCAATGTCTCAATCGTTTCTATGTTATATGTTTGTGATGAGAATATTGGCTATTAAGCTTAACTGCTGGTCAAAATTATTTCGCGATGGTGGTGAACGAATCGGCGATCTCAAGAAGTGGGTGAGAGAGGGATCTAGAAATGACTTTGGGTTTGAAACGAATATTTTTGTGTTCGTGGATAGCTCACACGGTAGAGCCACGCTCTCACCTGCCAGGCGGAGTTGTCGTACCAATAAGGTCGCAGGTTCAAACCCCACCACCGCCGCGAAAAAATTTTTTATTCTCTATTGTCTTCTGGCACTTTTCTACTCACTTCATATCTTGTTGTTAATAACTCAGGCGTTAGCCTCAGTGAAGTGCTGCAAAATGAGATAGGTCGAGGTGACTTGCCCAAGGCAACACAGCCAAGCGGCGGGTGATCCAACTCGGTACGTTTCGGGTACGAAGCAAAGACCGTACCGCTGAGCCACGCTGTCCCTGCAGCAGATTTGTATGCAAATATGCTTACAGGTCGAACGAAATTGACGTCACTCGGGTCTTTGTTATTGTTTTTAGCCAGCCGATTTATGAGTAATGTGTTTATTTGTTTTAGGCATGCATACAGACAGAGAGAGAGAGAGAGAGAGAGAGAGAGAGGAGAGTGGAGAGACAGAGAGGAGAGAGATATACACGAGAGAGGAAAGTGGAATAGATATGAGAGATAGATAGATAGATAGATAGATAGATAGATAGATAGAGAGAGAGAGAGAGAGAGAGAGAGAGAGAGAGAGGTGGAGAGAGATAGCTTGCCTTTGTCCTTGTCTACGACTGTGTGTGTGTCTGTGTGTGTGTGTTTGTGTGTGTGTGTTTGTGTTTGTGTGTGTGTGTGTGTGTGTGTGTGTAGGTGCCTTTATTCTTCCTTCGTCAGTTCTCATTTCCTATGAACATTATTTGACATAAAGACGAATATTTGAACATATGGAATTTATCTGCCAAGGTGCACAATTCGTGAGTACAAACAGATAGGGAGAGACATAGTAAACACTCCCAGATACACATATGGCGATAGCAGATAGTTGGGTGGATAGATAGTTTAATAGAAGGATGGATGGATGGATGGATGGATAGATAGGTGGATGGGTGGATGGATGGTTGGGTTGATAGATTGATGAATATATGGATGGATGGATGAGTGGATGGGTGATTGGGTGGATGGATGGATTGATGGATGGGTGGATGGTTGGATGGATGGATGGATGGATGGATGGATGGGTGAATGGATGGGTGGATGATAGATGGATGGATGGATGGGTGGATGGATGGATTTGTGGATAGATGGTTGGGTGGATGGGTGGGTGGGTGGATGGATAGATGGATGGATAGGTGGATGGATGGATGGATGGCTGGATTTGTGGATAGATGGGCGGGTGGATGGGTGGGTGGATGGATAGATGGATGGATGGATGGGTGGGTGGATGGATGGATTTGTGGATAGATGGGTGGGTGGATGGGCGGGTGGATGGGTGGGTGGATGGATGGATGGATGGATGGATGGGTGGATGGATGGATGGATGGATGGACGGATGGACGGACGAACGGATGGATTGTAGCGTTCATCAATCAGAAGAATGTTAAAGGTTAAGGAATAAATAGAGAATATGTTTATATTTTTGTGCGAAAGATATATTACGGTGTAAAATATATATACTACGTTTTATAATATTATGTATGAAAAGCCAGTTAAAACATTAAAAAAACAACAAACAAACAAAACCATGCTGTGTCTTTATTATTACGTTCCATCAAAAACAAAAACAAAAAACAGACTTGTTTGCATGACGAAAACAACGATAAATAAATGAAATCAAATACAAAATCCGAGTCAATAAAAACATTCATTTTTTATCTAAATGTGAATAGACTAGATTAACGTTCACAAAATATGAGTCGATAAATGAAAATCCCATATTTGATGTTGACGTAACTGTTTGCCTTCCTACGTTACACATTACAATATGCGATTAAGATTTGAGGAACAGTTCAACATATTTATTTTGAAAGGTGTGGAATTGAGGTGTTCCAGCAGGGGAAAAAATAGAAATAGATAGCAAATAGTATACTCTATTTTCTTTGGAGAAAGACAGAACAGAAACATTAGAGATTGAGATCGGTATTAAGAGAGATGAAGGAAAAGGTACATGGATGGATATTAGAGAAAGAGAGCGAGAGAGAGAGAGAGAGAGAGAGAGAGCGAGAGAGAGAGAGAGAGAGAGAGAGAGAGAGAGGGGTGGAAGGAGGGAGAGAGACAGTGAGTGAGTGAGAGAGAAATAGAGAGAGATAGAGAGTTGATGAAAGAGGGAGAGCGAGTAAGTAATATTAGAGGGCTTGCTAAGATTATCTTCCTATTTATGTCTTGTTAAATCGAGAAGTTTTATCAACTGGTAACGCTTAAACTTAAAACTATTTCTTGGTTAAAACGGTCAAGTGGTCCGGGTTATAGACATAAATCATAGAGGAAATGAACGCCCTTTGCATAGCTGTCAATATCCGTTTTTTTCCCCGAGGATTATTCCCATGTTCTAGTGCCTTAAAATAATCCTTATACTTTATACTGGATAAACTCCAGTTACAGGGATCACATGGTTCTGAAATTTAGGATAAACTCCAGTTATAGGGGTCACATGGTTCTGAAATTTAGGATAAACTCCAGTTATAAAGGCCTTAGGGGCGATGTGGCCGATTGGTTAAGGCATTGCACTCTGATCCGGAAGATCCCGGGTTCGAGCCCCGTTTCAGGCACTTTCATTTTTTCCTTGGACAAGATTATTACCCCCCCCCCCCCCCATTTGCTCACTTGTACAACATGTGTGATTCCTGTTGACATCAGACATCTTGCTTGATGAATTATCTATATTTCTTCATGGAATACCTAGGCGACGGTATCTTATGATGTCGTGGCGGAATGGCATAATTTTTATTAATTAATCTATTTTTTAATGATGTTTTATGGTTCTGAAGATTAGGATAAATCCAGTTATAAGGGCCTCGCTGTTTTGAATGACTACTTTAAAACAAAAAGAAAAAGAAAGAAATAAATACAAGAGATAGATGGGCCAAAACAAAAACAAAGGTATAGGGATAGAGATAGATTAGCAGGTAGATAGAGATGGAGTTGTCAGGGTGACAGCCGTTAGAACAATCCATTCCATTGATGGACTACTCACGTCGCACATACAATGTGTTTCAGAGACCAGCCCAGGTACGAAGACGTGTTACAGACCGTGCGTTACACAAACAATCCATGTCAAGATTGAGGAATTAAAAGCAAATATACAAACAAACAAACAACAAACAAACCAAAAAAAAAATAAATAAAACAAGTAAAAACATACAAAAAAAAAAAAACAAACAAAACAAAAAAACAACAAAACTAGAGCATTTACATAGCGCAATATCCACAAAGCCTGCTCAAAGCGCTTTACAAGAGTCCCCAGCCAACAGCAGCACTTAACATGTAGGAAGAAATGACAATTTTTTTCAAAGCACAAGAGACAACGTTGTTAACAACCAATTACTCATTGTACACCTGAGTACAGTGAGATAATCTGTAAAAAGAGCCTTTTATTTTCCTCAAGGACTCAACTATGCGCCGCTCAGAGATGGCGGCGGGTCTCAAACCCTGGACCTTTCCGATCCGAAAGTGATAGTCCAGACCACTAGAACTACAATGCCGCACTCCTGCTGCTCTTCGGAAAAGAGGTCCCAGCGAGTTCCCAAACTTGAGGGTTTTTGTTATTTTGTTTTTTATTTTGTTTTAAAAAAAAAACAAACCAGGATGAGGGCCGATTTAAATCGATCGATATTAATTGGAAGGACGATTTTTCTGGCCAAATTTCTAAATTCTATGTTGTACGCGTTTTTCTTAAGTATGGCATGGCAGTTCATTGGTTTAAACAAATAACCCTGGCAAAGCGGGTTTATTGGGTCATCATTGCTGAGTGGAGAGAGACGGGGTCTTGGATAAACATGGAGGCGACATTAGAAAAACAAAAGAAGGGTATTTGTGAAGTTGGTTGAACGTTTTCTCTGACTGGCTTGTCTTAGGGTTGCACGCGTGATTCGGCCTTATACGTTGTATGTGCTCACTGACTGACTGAATTCTGCTTACTTACTACAGAGTGCTCACTCACAACCGTTACGGCAGATGGAAGGAAAAACTTTAGCACGTGCATAAACATGTAACGGTAATGTTCGGGTGTAGGATTTTGGGTAGACTTAGAGGGATGAGGAGGGGGGGGGGGGGGGGATAGGAGGGAGGGAGGGAGGGTGGGGGTGATAGGAGGGAGGGAGGGAGGAGGAAGAGAGAATGAAATAGAGAAAGAGATTGATAAATATATAGAAAGACAGACAGACAGACAGACACTCAGACAGACAAACAGATACACAGACAGACAGACAGACAGACAGATAGGATAGATAGATAGATAGATAGATAGATAGATAGATAGATAGATAGATAGATAGATAGATAGATAGAGAAATTTAAAAAAGAAAGAAAGAGAGAGAGAGAGAGAGAGAGAGAGAGAGAGAGAGAGAGAGAGAGAGAGAGAGAGAGATGGAAAGAATGACAAATCGTAGATGTAACCCTGGGCGGGGGGGGGGGGGGGGGGTGTTGGCATTCACCTCGAGAACTGACGATAACGGGATAATAAGAATAATTTGTCGATTGTGACGATGACGACGATGATGATAATGATGACAATATTATGTGGAGATTATCACCAAGATCCACAAAGGTTTCCACGATAACGAAAGACAAAGAACGATCGAGGGTGTGAGTGTGAGCGTTAGTCACGGGCGATAAGAACTCACGCCAATAAAATCTTCACAAGATGTTTATCCGGGCATGACAAATGAACCCATCATCGCATCGCCCCTAAAATATAACGTTTGACCTATTGAATGGCACGGCATTCTTCCTCTACTTTTTATTTTTATCCTTGGAAAGAAAAATAATAATAGTAAGGAGGCGACTTTAGAATCTGCTAAGTCAAATCTTGGTAGAAAATGAGTCGAACTTTCTTGAGCAGTCTATTGTAGCGTAGTCATCGTAAACTTATAGCCTGACACTGACCAGAAAATGACCTCAAAAGACAAGTCTTTGGCCACTAAAGAAAACAAATCATGAGTTGTATTCATTAGTTCAACCAATGAAATAACTTGTTTCCTTGAGCCCTACTTGGGCGCTTAGACAATTGGATTCAATAGTCTGATGTCACTTCGCCAAGCAACGGCGAGAAGCGTGGTTCTAAACAAAGAAAATCGGTACTTTTTATTCTTCATGCTGGCTAGAACTTTTCATATGTCTTGTGATCAGAATGTATAAAAGACATACATGATGATATTTATAATGTTTTTCTCCTCTGGATACACTTTTATGCTCGTCGGAGAAATATTTCATAAGGGCGTCCGCCATTTTAGAGCCAGTTACTAAGTTACCATGCGTCTTTACGAGGGAAGTGACGTCACGACTGTTGAAGCCTATTTGAATGGTTGCCGCTTCTTGGCCACGCGCGGAAGTTCCAAACGGCCTATCAGAGAGATTTAAAAAAAAATATATATAATGTATGCAAGGCGGTGGAGGAATATCAGAATATAGATAGAAAGAAGTTGACGTCACTCAGGTCACTGTTATTGTTTTTTGCCATCCATGTTTATGAGTAATTTTCACTAATCTGTTATAGTTCAAAGTTATACATAGTTTTGTCTGTGGGTCCGTTATACTTCCGGATAGCAATGTTGTGAGCTTCTCAGCCAAGCGCATACTATCTATAATAAATCCGGGTTGTTTTCTTTCGACTGGGGCGTGCTACACTTTTTAAATTTTTTTGTTTTTTCTTTCTTTCCTTCTTTTCTTTTTTTTATTTGGTTTGTTTTTGTTTTTGTTAATCAAAACTTTGCATTGAAACTTTAACCTCCCCCAAAAAGGTGAGTCATGATCACACGCGTTGAGATGAGGTGACTCGGTGCAAAAGATGAGCTCAAACAACTTAAAGAAAGGGCAGGTAAACTGCTATCGTCTTGGGGGAAAAAAAAAAAGCAAAAAACAAATAAGTTTATAAAAAATAAATTTGGCCAGAAAACTAATTTTTCAAATATCATCGAGATTAAAATGTGCGGCTATGTGGTCTAATGGTATGACACTCGCTTTAGGATCGGAAGGTCCTGGATTCGAGACTCTCTCGACGCATAACTGAGTCTTTGGAAAAGGAAGGCTCTTTACTCACATTCTCTCACCGTACTCAGGTGTAAAATGAGTACCTGGCCGTTAACAGCGTTGTCTCTGTCGGAAAAAAAATGTATTATCGCCTAACAGGTGTCATGTCTCGTTCTTATGTTATGTGTTGCTGTTTGTCAGGGGCCCATTGTAAATAGCTTTGCGCACGTTTAGTGGATATTGCGCTATATTAAAACTCAAGTTTTAATTTTTTTTAAATCCTTGTCGTGACAAAAACTCTCAGATTTCATTGTTGTTCCAGAAAAGTCTTCACATGTCAACGGTTTTTGCCAAGATGAGGTTAATTTAAATTGATGGATATTTGAATGACGTCATTTCCTATCTGACCAAATTTTTTATAAATGCGTTTTTTTTTCTCTCTGTCATCCCCCATTTTGGCAGAAAAGATATTATTTGGCCAACACTTCACACCCTCTCCCTCCCTGCATGTCACAATGGTATTATCGTGACGTGTTATCACGTGACAGGGGTTTTTATTTACGTGACAATCGGGCAATCTTGATTGATATCAACAATGCAGGTTTTGTTTTTGTAGGCTCAATTTTTTAAAGACTAGCCTGAATAATGAGATGAACAGTTGGGGGGGGGGGGGAGAGAGAGAGAGAGAGAGAGAGAGAGAGAGAGAGAGAGAGAGAGAGAGAGAGAGAGAGAGAGAGAGAGAGAGTTGTTGATGAGATAAATTCAGAAATACGGATTATTGCACGTAGCGGATGAATTATTATTATTATTATTATTATTATTATTATTATTATTATTATTATTATTATTATTATTATTATTATTATTATTATTGTTGTTGTTGTCGTTGTCGTTGATGTTATTATTGTTTGTTGTTGTTGTTATTGTTATAATCACCACTAATTATTCTCGTATCATCATCATTTAAAACCATTCGTTATTATTATATTATGCTGCCAAATAAGCCAACATTCCCGTGTTATACTTGGGTATTCGACTGTACTCCCAGTACGACACAACAATATATGAATTTTCATTGTTCTTGTACAGTTATCGTCAAGCAACGGATACAAAGGGGGGGGGGGGGGGGGGGGATACATTAATGTAGGATAAATAGCAATAGGTCTCGGTTTGATTATTTTGACTTACTTGACTTAGATGCCTTTCGCGTCTCGACCGAAAGATCGGGTCACCTTGGCTGTTTCCAGTATTTCCTGTGTGAGGTGTCTCCAATATTGCCGGTCCTCTGCTAGGGTTCTCAGATTTTCAAGGTCCCCTGCCGTTATGAGACTAATGCTTTGTCCAAGTGTTGTGAGGTTTTTGTTTAGGATCACAGGGAGTGTTGTGATCGGTCTTCCTCTGAAAAGGTTCCCGTGTTTTTGGAAATATCCCGACATGGCTTGGAATGATAATATAGAAGTATGAAGTTGACGTCACTCAGGTCTTTGTTTTTTTTTGTTTTTTTTTTTGTTTTGTTTTTTTGTTTTTTGGCCATCCCTGTTTATCAGTAATTCTAACTAAACTGTATTAACCAGACTATAAACGTTAAAATTTACACATAGTTTTGTGTGTTACAAATACTGATCTCTATTAAAAAAAACAGGGTCCAACGCCTGAGTACAATAATAAAAGAACAGCGATGGAGGCTATTTGGTCACATCTTACGTCGAGAAGATAACATCCCAGCCCAAATTGCAGTGGCAGAATATTTCCTTCATGGCAACAATAATGTAGGGAAACCGCCGACATCAATAGTAACTACCCTGAACCAGGATCGCTCTACATATCAGAAATTTCTGGATTCAGATGAGGCCGAATTAATCCCGGAAGAACTAAGAAACACTCCAGTGCCCTCCGTTCTAAAGTCACAACAAGATCTTGACAGCCTCAAATCTGGCTCAGGACCGTGACCAATGGAAACAATTAACAACATGGATGGAGAGAGCAGCTATACTTATGGACAATGACTGAATCACACAATTCTCAGCAAGCGTCATAACCACTGCGAGGCTTACTACTACTACTTTGTGTGTTAGTCCGTTATACTTCCGGGTGGCAATGTTGTGTGCTTGGCTAAGAAACTCACATAGTCTGGTTAACACCTTCACGTTACAAAAGACTCAAACCCTTTCGTTTCTAATGATTTTTAACCATAACGTAAAACCACATTTCCATACACCCCCCGGCGTCTTACCGGTTTGGGGAGATTGGTAACATATTCGATGTGAAATTGTCTTTCGATTCAATTTTGTCATCAGCGCCTTTTACATTAGCAAATCTAAAAGGACTCTCTCTCTCTCTCTCTCTTTCTCTCTCTCTCTCTATGTCTGTCTCTCTGTCTCTCTCTCTTTCTTTCTCTCTCTTTCTGTTACTATCTATCTATCTATCTATCTATCTATCTATCTATCTATCTATCTATCTATCTATCTATCTATCTATCTATCTATCTATCTATCTATCTATCTATTTATCTATCTATTTATCTATTCTACCCTCTCTCTCTCTCTCTCTCTCTCTCTCTCTCTCTCTCTCGCTGTGTAATATGTATGTTTTCATTTGCATATATATATATATATATATATATATATATATATATATATATATATATGTGTGTGTGTGTGTGTGTGTGTGTGTGTGTGTGTGTGTTTGTGTGTGCTCGTACGTCTGTGTTTGTATATTTGTATTTATCTAACATAAATGTCCAGGCACGCGATAAAGACGCGCAGTGATTGCTTTCGTCATGAGTAAATTGTAAAAGGTAACGGCGTGTAGATTTGGTCAAGGCAGTCAACAGAATGGACAAACAATGGACACAGGCGGAAACGGGCAGACGAAAGAGAGAGAGAGAGAGAGAGAGAGAGAGAGAGGGGGAGAGAGAGAGAGAAAGAGAGAAGATAGATAGAGATAGATAGAAGAGAGAGAGAAGAGAGAGGGAGGAGGGAGTGGGGGGAAGTGGGGGGGGGGGGGGGGGGAGGAAGAAGGAGAAAGAACAATAGAAATAACTGTTGTTCCCTTGTTGTTGTTTGTTGTCACCCTTGACTGAACGTTTGTGCACTTTCCCCCCGTTGTCTTTCTGTACAAATAAACACTGAAATTGTCTATTGCAGAATAGATGCTGTGCGCTTGGCTAAGAAACTTACAACATTGTCATCCGGAAATATAGATAGAACGAAGTTGACTTCACTCAGGTCTTTGTTATTGTTTTTTGCCATCCATGTTTATGAATAATTCTCACCAAACTGTATTACCCAGGCTATAAACGTTCAAGATTACACATAGTTTTTGTGTGTTGGGTCGATGTAGATAGTATGCGCTTGGCTAAGAAGATCACAACATTGCCATCCGGAAGTATAACGGACCAACACACAAAACTAAGTGTAACCTTGAACGTTTATAGTCTGGTTAATACAGTTTAGTAAGAAATACTCATAAACGCGGATGGCAAAAAGCAATAACAAAAACCTGAGTGAAGTCAATTTCATACTATCTACAGATACTGTTTGCTTGGCTAAGAAACTTACAACATTGTGCGGCTATATGGTCTCGTGGTATGACACTCGCTTTCGGAATGGAAGCTCCTGGGCTCGGCACATAGTTGAGTCCTTGAAAAAGGCTCTTTACTTACATTATCTCACCGTACTCAGGTGTAAAATGAGTACCTGGCCGTTAACAGCGTTATCTCTGTCCGAAAAAAAATTATAATATCGCCTAACATGCGTCATGTCCCGTTCTACATGTTAAGTGTTGCTGTTGGACAGGGACCCCTTGTAAAACGCTTTGAGCACGTTTAGTGGATATTGCGCTATATAAAAGCTCAATTTTTATTAACACTGGGATAAACTTCCCTGCCACGGGCCTTCACTTCATTGTCTACAAAGTACACAGTGAGCAGAGAGAGAGAGGGCGACCATTTGGATCCAGATATAGTCGAAGCTTTTGAATGGGTCTCAGCACGAGCTCGGGAAGACCACAGCGTTCCTGCATCTTGTTGACCTTCAGCCACAGAGACATCACTGGGTGGGGTTCCTACCTCCCATAGCGGGCAGGGAGGTACTTGCTGTGTCTTCTGTCCCCTCTTATCTGTTTTCCAATTGCTTTCTGTCTTTGCTTGGTTTTGTCCTGACCTTGGTCGGAGTCCTTGGCTGGGAGGGAAACAGTCGAATGTATAGTTATAGTTTTGGGAGATGATATTTTTTCCTTGTAAATCATCTCTCTGTTATGTACTGTTACTCATTTTATTTTTAACATATGATTTGTAAACATTTGAGTGTGTTCCTCTTAGTGGTATCTGTGCTTGTGTCTGGATGAGACTTTTAGGTGATCTCAAACTAAGTACTTTGATAGTGTGCCCTTGGAATGGACATGTTTCCTATTTGAACTCTAGAATTTATTACTATCCCGTTTTCTTCCTTTTTACTGGCACTGATATGACCTTATATGTGTTGCGAGCGCCGTAAAACCCTTAAAAACAAACAAACAATACAAACATAGATACATCAAGAAGAAGAAGAAGAAAACGACTTGATGGTCGTCGGGTACGGACGGCAATCCTATGGCCCCAGGTTTGTACCTCGCTAAGGCCACCTAGGAAGACACCAACCAGCAGTAGCAGGTGTAGTAAACAAACTGGGTAACTGGAGAACGTTTTCTTTGTCAAGTTTGTTACTATTTATTCGTAACATTTAATTTGTTAACAATTCTAGTTTACATTTCAAGCTGTTGTGTTGAGATAGGGAGATGCTCTTGTTTGTAACTGCTGGGTTCATGTAACCAACACCCCTTTGCTGGTGAGATTCGGCTAGAGCCGACTCGTAGTGCCGGTTTTAAATAAGCTTTTAAATGAGCTTTAATATAGCGCAATATCCACTAAATATCCACTCAAAGCGCTTTACAAGGGGTCCCTGGCCAACAGCAACACTTAACAAATAGGACGGGACATGACGCCGGTTAGGCGATATTATAATATTTTTCGGATAGTGCAACGCTGTTAACGACCAGGTACTCATTTTACACCTGAGTACGGTGAGAGAAATGTGAGGAAAGGGTATTTTCCAAGGACTCAACTGTGCGCCGACCGAGGCTCGACCCCAGGACCTTCCGATCCGAAAGCGAGTGTCATATCACAAGACCAAATAGCCGCACTGTGCCGGTTCTTTTGTTCAGTTCGACTGTACTTCATGGAGACATAATCATGTGTCTTTTGTTATTGGTCATTTCCTATTAATGATATGAGTTTAGCTAAATTGCTCACAACATCCGTCAGCGGGACATGACGTACCAACACGCAAAACTATGTCTTGTAACCTTGAACGTTTATAGTGTGATTCATTGAAATTAAAGGGGGACTACTCATAAAATGGCCGTCTAAAAAAACAAGAACAAAAATCTGAGTGACGTCAATTTCGCTCCTTCTGTACACCATGTCGACGTTGTACCACTTTTATTGTTGTTCGTTAATTGTTGCTTCTATAATTCCTTTTTGAACTTTTATATAGCGCAATATCCACTAAACGTGCTCAAAGCGCTTTACAAAAGGTCAACAGCAACTCTTAACATGTAGGACGGGACCTGACATGACGCCGGTTAGGCGATATTATAATTTCTTTCGGTCAGAAACAACGCTGTTAACGGCCACGTACTCATTTTACACCTGAGTACGGTGATATAATGTGAGTAAAGAGCCTTTTCCAAGGACTCAACTATGCGAAAATAGCGAGGCTAGAACCCAGGATCTTCCGATTCGAAGGCGAGTGTCATACCACAAGACCACATAGCCGTACGATGGAATCTCTTTTGCTTGTGGTCTTTCGTCAATTGCCTAGAGTGGCTGTGTGATCTAATGTTATGACACTCCCCTTCGGCGATAGGTTTTAGGAAGTAGAAAATAGAGATAGTATGGCTAAGAAGCTCATAACATTGCCATCCGGAAGTATAACGGATCAACACTCAAAACTATGTGTATCCATGAACGTTTTTACTCAGGTTAATACAGTTCAGTGAGCATTACTCATAAACGCGGATGGCAAAAAACAATAACAAAGACCTGAGTGACGTCAACTTCGAACTATCTATAGTCAGGATAATAAATACAGTTAAGTGAGAAGTACTCATAAACGCGGATTGAAAAAAAAACAATAACAAAGACCCGAGTGACGTCAATTTCGAAATATCTACATCGCCGTTAAGGAGTTAACGCACGTTACAGAAATGTATCCAGTCACGTGGTTTGCTGTTGTTTACACTGCCAGGTCAACACGCGGTTTTCTGTAGATTCTTATCCCTGACTCCTTGTCAGAAACTCTTGATAGAATTACCGCAGAATTTTAATGTTATTTTGTTTTTTCTTCATTAACTCACTCAATCCTAGAGATTTTTGCTAATTTTCAAAATTGGAAAAAAATGTATTAAAATTGAGCATGGAGGCTACATAGATCGTTTTATTCAACTGTCATTAAGATGCAAAAAATAGAAAAACATTAACTTTGATTCTACGCCTATAATCTGTCTCAGAAATATGTAATAAATAGGCATGGGGTTAAAGTAACCCTGGTAAACTACAGATATAGTCGGTGTTGGGGTTGAGTGAGTTAAAGATGACTTTACACAGGTGGCGGGGTTGTTTAAATTGTACAAGAGCTTCGTGATGTGTTCATATATAAATCACCGTTTTAACTCCCCCCCCCCCCCCCCAATTCGCCCTATGGTTCAAACGGTTAAGTATAATAGGTGTTGTAATAGGTGCCCTATGTGTTCTAGATAATATAGAAAAACTAGGATTCTCTTCTTCTTCTTCTGCTTCTTCTTCTTCTTCTTCTTCTTCTTCTTCTTCTTCTTCTTCTTCTTCTTCTTCTTCTTCTTCTTCTTCTTCTTCTTCTTCTTCTTCTTCTTCTTCTTCTTCTTCTTCTTCTTCTTCTTCTTCTTCTTCTTCTTCTTCTTCTTCTTCTTCTTCTTCTTCTTCTTCTTCTTCTTCTTCTTCTTTCTTCTTTCTTCTTCTTCTTTCTTCTTCTTCTTCTTCTTCTTCTTCTCTTCTTCTTCTCTTCTTCTTCTTCTTCTTCTTCTTCTTCTTCTTCTTCTTCTCTTCTTCTTCTTCTTCTTCTTCTTCTTCTCTTCTTCTCTTCTTCTCTACTACTACTACTACTACTACTACTACTACTACTACTACTACTACTACTACTACTACTACTACTACTACTACTACTACTACTACTACTACTACTATACTACTACTACTACTACTACTACTATTATTATTATTATTATTATTATTATTATTATTATTATTATTATTATTATTATTATATCATATTATTTTTTATTCATTTATTAATATTAATTATTTATTATAATTATTATTATTAAAAAAATTTTAATTTTTATTTTATAATTTTTTAAAATTTTTATACATTATTTTTTTAGTTTTTATTATTATTATTTTTAAATTATTATTTATATTTTTATTAAATTTTATTATATTATTATTTTATTATTTTTATATTAATTATTTTTTTATTTTAATTATTACAATGTTTTTACCTTATTACACCATATATCTTTTTTTCCCCTGCCTATTACCAAACGAGCTTTAGGGTCACAAAATTGAGTTTGACCTGAAAATTAAACGGGATATTCAAAAAAATTAGAGCCAAAGAAAAAAAAAAATAACAAGAAATGAAATGTTTAATATACAATTAGAAAATTAAGCAACGTAAGCGTGCCGTATCACCAAAGTCTTTTAAAATTCTGGGGGTAAAAAGGGGTAACTAAAACCTTGGCCGTATTGCTTGCAGGGCGGAGTTGCGCCCGGGGTCCTAATTAATCTGGGGATTTGTGTGAGTAGTTTTTTTTTCTTCTTTCCTCCTTTTCCTCCTCCTATTCCCTTCTCTATTTCTTTGGTAAGGGGAGATAATAGAAAACGGGAGGGGTAGTAATTGGACAGTTGTCGGCCCTTGGGTGGGGAATGGCAAGATATGAATAAAGAAAAGGCCCAAAACAAAAAGAATAAAATTTTTTCGCGGCGGTGGGGGGGTTTGAACCTGCGACCATTGGTACACAACTCCGCCCGGGAGGGAGAGCGGGCCCCGTGTACTACCACGAACACAAAAATATTCGTTTTTCAAACTCAAAGTCATTTCTAAACCCTCTCCACCCAATTCTTGAGACCGCCGTTTGTTTTTACACCCCATCGCGAATAAAATTTTTACCACATTAAGCTTAAGCCAATACCAAAACAAACATATAAAATAAAAACGATTTTAACATTGATATGCTCCGGGTAGGGGGGAATTTTTTTAACGAAAAGTGATGGACAGGGGCTTTTGTTTAAAAACAAAAAATGAATAATAAAAAGTGCCCGAAGACAAAGAAATAAAATTTTTTTTTTTTGGGTTTTTTTGGGGGAAATGAAGAAATATGGGGGGGGGGGGGGGGGGAGGGGGGGGAGTGGTTTAAGAGAAAAGGGAACGAAAAGAGGGGGTGAAAAAAAAACTAAAAGGAGAAATGTTATAGCGAGAAAAGGAAAGAGAGAGAAGAAATTCTGGAACTGGGGCCCATCCAGAACCAAAAATTGGGTTGATTTAAGGCCCCATGAATTAAATTTTTCCAGATGGGTTTCCTCCTTCCACACGTCTTTTATCTGTCGTGTTCTAGAACTATTCCCATTGCAGAATCTGCTTGTTTATTCTATTTTTTTTACATTGTATCATAACATTATCAATTTGTGTCTTTGTTTTCCGTCGTCCCCTCTCATCATCCTTTTAACTCATCATCATCAT
>NC_088373.1:25559559-25562906 GCF_034508935.2 Berghia stephanieae | reverse complement strand
ANGATGATGATGATAACATTGTGTTTATGACAATACTTGTACAGTACAGTGTATAATAATACATTTGTGGTCATGCAGTGCGTGGCGGTGCGTTTTGTTGTCAAAAGGAAGAGATAATAGTACACTTACTGTATAGTGCCAGCATTTAAATGTGACCCATCGTCTCAAAACGGTATAAGCCGAATTAAATGTTAAAGTGGTCAAAAATATAAATCGTTGGCATTGGCCCCATGAAATATGGTATCCATTCTCCTCAATAAAACATACAAACTCAACACAAGTCTGATATTTCTGGCTATAAATTCAGTTTTCAACATCTTAACCATCCCGACTTAATACCGTTTTGAGACGAAGGGTCACAAATTTCTTTGGTTGTACTTCCTCCGGTATTTTGACGGGATAAACCTGGCACGGTGAATTACAGTATAGCTGTTCTTGTTCTTTTCTAGTCTCTGTAATCTGGTCGGCAGCAAAGGCTGCGAAACGTGTTTACATCGTAAAATTTACTCATTTCAACACACACACATACACACACACACACACACAGACACATACAAACACACACACACACACAGACACATACAAACGCACACACATACAAACACAGACACATACAAACGCACACACATACACACACACAATAAAGAAAAATTGAAACGAGAGAGAGAGAGAGAGAGGAAAGATGGATAGAGAGAGAGAGATGGAGAGAGAGAGAGAGAGAGAGAGAGAGAGAGAGAGAGAGAGGATAGATGGATAGAGAGAGAGATGGAGAGAGAGAGAGAGAGAGAGAGAGAGAGAGAGAGAGAGAGGGGGGGGGGAATATTAAAACAGAAAAAAATGCAGTTTCTTTTTCAAAAGATATCAATAATCATTAACGCAAGGGAACGTTTCGGGTTTAGCTGAGGTCAGTCTTATTATGCCTACTTGCAACATTAATCTTCAGTGAATGTCGTTAATTGGGGGTTTATTTCCTCATAATTAATTCATATCACATGACCTATTTCTACTATCACCAATTCCTTGTGGGGATAATTAATGGAGACTTAGAGTAAATGGCCTGTCTTTCTGGAATATTCTTCTTAGCTTATGCTAATTCTCTCTCTCATTATCTCTCTCTCTATTTCTATCTTTCTCTCTCTCACTCTCTATCTATCTATCTATCTATCTATCTCTCTATCTATCTATCTATCTATCTATCTATCTATCTATCTATCTATCTATCTATCTATCTATCTATCTATCTATCTATCTGTCTGTCTATCTATCTATCTATATATCTATCTATCTTTATATCTATCCATATATCCATCCATCTATCTATCTATCTATCTATCTATCTATCCATCGATCCATCCAACTATCCAAACATCTATCCATCCATTCCATATATCCATCCATCTATCTGTCTATCTATTCCATCTATTTATCTATCTATCCATCCATCCTGTCTTCTGTTCTTCCATAGTTCAATAGGCAGGGAGGTTACTTACTGTGTCTTCTAACCCCCTATATATCTCTTTTCCAACATGCTTTCTGTCTTTGTCTTGGAATTTGGATTATTTGGTTTTGTACCTCTGGCCGGAGTTCTTGGCTGGGAAACAGTCAAATGTATAGTTTTAGTTCTGGGAGATGATATTATTTTTTTCCTTGTAAGCCATCTTTCTTTTATGTTCTATTTTGTTGTGGTTTTGATTCTGGTATTTTGAGTATTTGAGCATATTCCCTTTAGTGGAATGTTATGGTTGCGTCTGGATGCGAGTTTTAGGTGATCTCAGACTAAATATGCTAACAGTGTGTTCTTGGAATCTACATCTGTTCCCTATTTGTACTTCTCCTATTTGTCTTACTTTTTTCTTGGGTGCTTTAATTGTAAATCTGGAATTTTTGACTATCCCATTTTCTTCTTCCTTTTTACTGGTGCTGAATAATTGACCTTAATCTGTTGCATGCGGTAAAACCCGTAAAACAACCTCTCTCTCTCTCTCTCTCTCTCTCTCTCTCTCTCTCTCTCTCTTTCTCTCTCTCTCTCTCTCCCTCTCTCTCTTTCTCTACCTATCGATCTATCTATCTTCCTCTCCTTCTATCTATCCCTCTCCCTTCCACCACTCTCTCTCTCCCTCCCACCTCTTTCTCTCTCCCTCCCACCTCTCTCCTTCCCTCCCACCTCTCTCTCTCTCCCTCCCATCTCTCTCTTTCTCTCTCTGTCTCTTTCTACTCATTCCATACTCTCTCTCTCTCTCTCTCTCTCTCTCTCTCTCTCTCTCTCTCTCTCTCTCCCCTCTCCCCCTCTCTCATTGTATTTTAAATGTATTCTCCATAATAATAGATTTGATTTCTACTTTTACTTCTTTAAAACACTGTGTTTGGAAAAGGGGGGTTAAGGAACATGTATTTATTTTAAGTTTCATTTTATAATTCCCAGAGTCCTTTCTTCATAACACTTACTTTAAATTACATTTCAAGACATTTTATATTTTAAAATCGTCTACATTATTTTGTATGCAAAGTACCTTGGCATTCATTGACAAAGCTCCGGTGTAGCATTCCAGAATGACTCTATCGCCAAAAAGACTCTAGAGTTAAATTGGCGTACGCAAGACAGACTCTAGAGTCATTCTCGCGTGGTACACCGGCTTCAAGCTGGGAAATAAAGCGTAAAAAAAAATGTTCATTGTGTGAGCAAGGCCTTAACTAATTAACTATCCTACTTTGGAAAGACACATATTGTTTACAAATTTGGCCAGAAAATTCGTTCTTGGAATATAGATAGTTTTAAACAAACTTCAGCTTAGCAAAATATTTCAAACCTGGGACGTTAAGAAAGACTTCGTGAGGGCCGAGGTTTGAGAGTTTATTTTTTTGCGAATATGAAGGTCATTTAAATCGATCGATATTCGAAGGACCAGTTTTCTGGCCAAAGTTTTTAAAACATTCCAGAGTTTGGCATGCTAACTGGTTAAAGATACGACATGTTAAATCACTTAAGGAATCCCAGACTCTCTCACAAGAATGGCGGTATGTTAGAAATATCCTCTTTACATAGGAAATACAAGACAGATATAGATAGTGTGCGCTTGGCTGAGAAGCTCACAACATTGCCATCCGGAAATATAACGGACAAACACATAAAACTATGTGTACCGTTAGACGTTTATAGTCTGGTTAACTCAGTTTAGTGAGAATTACTCATAAACGAGGATGGTAAAAAACAATAACAAAGACCTGAATGACGTCATCTTCATTCTATCTATAGGCCACCACCGCCCTCCTATATTGAAAATACTAACGGAAGAGTGATAATGGAGTGGCCCCGGATGGGAGCAATGCAGACAATGGACGTTTCGGGT
>NC_088373.1:25552059-25554559 GCF_034508935.2 Berghia stephanieae | reverse complement strand
TTTGGGTTTTTATCATTAAATACCTCCCCCCCCCCCCCCCGCCCCATCTTGACTCTACATATCACCCCCCCCCCCCCCAATCTTCTATCTTCACGAGAACAATAACGCTACAACGTGCTTTAATTATCGACAAGAATCGCGTTTTAAACTTCAAACAAAATGGGCGTTAGACTTAATTTACCGTTCCTGAAGTAAAACAATAAATAAAAAAATAAACACACGTAGGTATTTATTTAGAAATATTTGGCCAGAAAATCGTCCTTTCAATATCGATCGATTAAAATGACCCCCCATTTTGTCAAAAACCTCTTAAACCTGGGACTTTGAATAATAAATAGTAACAGGTTTTGTGAGATTTTGACAAAATGATTGCCATTTTTGATCAGTCGATAATTAATTAGAGAACGATTTTTCTGACCAAAAATTTTGAACACGGGTATTTTTAGAAAAGGCCAAAACGGCAGTTTTATATTTTTACATATCGTACACAACGAAATATTAAAAAAAAAAACCAAACAATATGGCTATTCACCTTCGACACACAATAGTCATTAAATTGAATGATGTTAAATATCAATATTACAAATTCTTAAAACTGAAGTTGAAGAATATCTAAGAGGATTTCGAAACGCAAATCATTTTTAATTTAATTTGGCAATTTCATTGTTTATGAATTGATATTTTGAAGTTTGTGAACATTTCTGGCCAAATCTTACTTTTTTTTAAATGGCGTTTTTTTTTTTTTCCGTTAGTGGGAGTCAAAGTCTGCCGTACTCTGGAAAACCCGTCATTTTAAAAAATTGGGCCCGAAAACTCCTCCTTTAAATATACGGTCGATTTAAATTACCCTCATCTTTACAAAAACGTTCAAAACTGGGATTTCGTGAAGTCCCACAGGTTTGAGAGTTCTGCCAAGATAAGGGTCATTTAAATCGATCGATCGAAGGACGGTTTTCTGGCCAAATTTTTAAATATGGATTTTTCCAGAGTACGGTAGAAGTGGGATGTACAAAAACAATAAATGGCTGGTTGTGCTTTTCTGACGTCAGACAGAGACCAGCAGCGTGGGGCTGTTGTTTTTACCTCCCTTGTTTATAAACGTATCTCAGGTATTTAGGGCTTGTTATCGATAATTTGTTTTTGGTTTATTGTTGAGTTGCGTTATTTGAATGCTGGATACTGGGTTTTTGGGTGGTCTAGTCATAATGGTGGTGGTGGTATTTAAAGATGTAGGAGTGGCAGTAGTGTTAGTAGTGGTAGCAATAGTAGTAGTAGTAGTAGTAGTAGTAGTAGTAGTAGTAGTAGTAGTAGTAGTGTAGTAGTAGTAGTAGTAGTAGTAGTAGTAGTAGTTGTAGTGGTAGTAGTAGTGGTAGTAGTGTAGTAGTAAGTAGTAGTAGTAGTAGTATAGTAGTAGTAGTAGTAGTAGTAGTAGTGTTAGTAGTAGTAGTAGTAGTAGTTGTAGTATCATAAGTAGTATAGTAGTGGTAGTAGTAGTAGTAGTAGTAGTAGTATTAGTAGTAGTAGTAGTAGTAGTAAAAAAATAGTAGTAGTAGGTAGTAAATAGTAATAATAAAAATAGTAGTAGTAGTAGTAGTATAGTAGTATAAGTAGTATAGTAGTAGTAGAGTAGTAGTAGTATAGTAGTAGTAGTAGTAGGAGGAGGAGGAGAGAAAAGGGGAGGAGGAGAAGCAAAGGAGGAGGAGGAGGAGGTGGAGGTGGAGATGTTGGCGGTATTGGTAAAAGGAGGTTTTTTTGGGTAATGAAGACGGCGAAGTTTGAAACGGTGAGGATGTTTTCTGTTGTGTAGGTTGATATCGACAACCGTATCGTGTTAATGGGGATTTATAATATTATTATCATCATTGAAATGGATGGATGTTGTCACAGTTTACACTATATATTATCTAGTTATCAAAAAATTAGGCAGAGGATGCTATCCCGGGGAGGCCATCCATTAAATTATATATATTATGATTGTACCTAGAGTTTATGAGACGAGTTACATATCCTACTCAGTGAAACCACAAGTTCTACGGTAGACTTCTGTGATGAGAACAAAGCTATTTATACGAGGCAGTGGTTTTTAGTTTTTACACAATTATACATAAAAATATATATTATATAAGTATGACTATCTAAACACGTATAGTATACCTCATCCCCAATTCTGAATTGGGATAAAATGAAGAGTACACTGATAGTGTGCTCTTGGAATCTACATATGTCCTATTTGTACCCATATTCCCCTTTTATCTTACATTTTCTTATTGTAAATCTAGAATGTTTTTTACAATCCAATCGTATTCCTTTTTATACTGTCGCTGATATGACCTAAATGTGTCGCAAGTGCCGTGCGTAAAGCCCTTAATTTTTTTTACAAAAATGAAAAATAAAACAAACAGCTTCAAAGCAACAGATTGATATTAAAATGCAAAAGTCAGAATTATGAACAAAAAATATCTTATCTTATCTTACTAAGGTTAATAGGAATTCCTTTAAA
>NC_088373.1:25542462-25549962 GCF_034508935.2 Berghia stephanieae | reverse complement strand
AGTCAGCGAAAAATTTGGGTTTTTATCATTAAAATACTCCCCCCCCCCCCGCCCCATCTTGACTCTACATATCACCCCCCCCCCCCCCCAATCTTCTATCTTCACGAGAACAATAACGCTACACGTGCTTTAATTATCGACAAGAATCGCGTTTTAAACTTCAAACAAAATGGGCGTTAGACTTAATTACCGTTCCTGGAAGTAAAACAATAAATAAAAAAATAAACACACGTAGGTATTTATTTAGAAATATTTGGCCAGAAAATCGTCCTTTCAATATCGATCGATTAAAATGACCCCCCATTTTGTCAAAAACTCTTAAACCTGGGACTTTGAATAATAAATAGTAACAGGTTTGTGAGGTTTTGACAAAATGATTGCCATTTTTTGATCAGTCGATAATTAATTAGAAGAACGATTTTTCTGACCAAAATTTTGAACACGGGTATTTTTAGAAAAGGCCAAAACGGCAGTTTTATATTTTTACATAGTCGTACACAGACGAAATATTAAAAAAAACCCAAACAATATGGCTATTCACCTTCGACACACAATAGTCATTAAATTGAATGATGTTAAATATCAATATTACAGATTCTTAAAACTGAAGTTGAAGATATCTAAGAGGATTTCGAAACAGTCAAATCATTTTTAATTTAATTTGGCAATTTTCATTGTTATGAATTGATATTTTGAAGTTTGTGAACATTTCTGGCCAAATCTTACTTTATTTAAATGGCGTTTTTTTTCCGTTAGTGGGAGTCAAAGTCTGCCGTAATCTGGAAAACCCGTCATTAAAAAAAAATTGGCCAGAAAACTCCTCCTTTAAATATCGGTCGATTTAAATTACCCTCATCTTGGCAAAAACGTTCAAAACTGGGATTTCGTGAAGTCCCACAGGTTTGAGAGTTCTTGCCAAGATAAGGGTCATTTAAATCGATCGATCGAAGGACGGGTTTTCTGGCCAAATTTTTAAATATGGATTTTTGCAGAGTACGGTAGAAGTGGGATATACAAAAACAATAAATGGCTGGTTGTGCTTTTCTGACGTCAGACAGAGACCAGCAGCGTGGGGCTGTTGTTTTTACCTCCCTTGTTTATAAACGTATCTCAGGTATTTAGGGCTTGTTATCGATAATTTGTTTTTGGTTGATTGTTGAGTTGCGTTATTTGAATGCTGGATACTGGGTTTTGGGGTGGTCTAGTCATAATGGTGGTGGTGGTATTTAAAGATGTAGGAGTGGCAGTAGTGTTAGTAGTGGTAGCATAGTAGTAGTAAGTAGTAGTAGTAGTAGTTAGTAGTAGTAGTAGTAGTAGTATAGTAGTAGTAGTAGTAGTAGTAGTAGTAGTGGTAGTAGTAGTGTAGTAGTAGTAGTAGTAGTAGTAGTAGTAGTAGTAGTAGTAGTAGTAGTAGTAGTAGTAGTAGTAGTTAGTAGTAGTAGTAGTAGTAGTAGTAGTATAGTAGTAGTAGTAGTAGTAGGTAGTAGTAGTAGTAGTAGTAGTAGTAGTAGTAGTAGTAGTAGTAGTAGTAGTAGTAGTAGTAGTAGTAGTAGTAGTAGTAGTAATAATAATAATAGTAGTAGTAGTAGTAGTAGTAGTAGTAGTAGTAGTAGTAGTAGTAGTAGTAGTAGTAGTAGTAGTAGTAGTAGTAGTAGTAGAAGTAGGAGGAGGAGGAGGAGGAGGAGGAGAAGGCAAAGGAGGAGGAGGAGGAGATGGAGGAGGAGATGTTGGCGGTATTGGTAAAAGGAGGTTTTTGGATAATGAAGACGGCGATGTTGATAACGGTGAGGATGTTGCTGTTGTGTAGGTTGATATCGACACCATATCGTGTTAAATGGGGATTTATAATATTATTATCATCATTGAAATGGGATGGATGTTGTCACAGTTTACACTATATTATTATCTAGTTATCAAAAAGATTAGGCAGAGGATGCTATCAGGGGAGGCCATCCATTAAATTATATATATTATGATTGTACATAGAGTTATGAGACGAGTTACAAATCCTACATCAGTGAGAACCACAGAGTTCTACGGTAGACTTCTGTGATGAGAACAAAGCTATTTATACGAGGCAGTGGTTTTTAGTTTTTACACAATTATACATAAAAATATATATTATATAAGTATGACTATCTAAACACAGTATAGTATACCTCATCCCCCAATTCTGAATTGGGATAAAAATGAAGAGTACACTGATAGTGTGCTCTTGGAATCTACATCTGTCCCTATTTGTACCACATATTCCCCTTTTATCTTACATTTTCTTATTGTAAATCTAGAATGTTTTTACTATCCAATCGTATTCCTTTTTATACTGTCGCTGATATGACCTAAATGTGTCGCAAGTGCCGTGCGTAAAGCGCTTAATTTTTTTTACAAAAATGAAAAATAAAACAAACAGCTTCAAGCAACAGATTGATATTAAAATACAAGAAGTCAGAATTATGAACAAAAAAATATCTTATCTTATCTTACTAGAGGCTTAATAGGAATTATCCTTTAAATACCCTATACAATAGTTTATAATTACAGAATCTCATATTTCTTACATTGTATCATTCACAGACAGTTTTACACAACTTTGAATGTCAGGAAAAATGTATCAATACGGCAATGTAAAATCGAAAAGTTAAAAAAAAAGGAATTCATTGTATTCATCCTATAGTAGAAATTTGTCTCTAGGGTCTATTCCAAGAGAAGACTGGAATAACTCAGGCGTTAGCCGCAGTGCATAGCCGCAAACTGAGGTGATTTGTTCATGTGATTTATGTTCTCCCCTGTCGTGTTATTTATTGTACTAATACTGTATTTCTGTTTCTCTTCGTTGCAGGAATCACAAAGCTGTTAAAGAGTTAAGGTAAGTTCTTGAAATATCAATACATAGTATATTTTAAATGAATTACTCACAACATAATCTGCCCGCCAGATGAAACGTACCAAAGCGCAAAACGATGTGTAATATAATATTGTAGTGAGAACTAATCACCCAACTGGGCATCTCCAAACAATGAGAATAGAGACATAGAGGGGAGGGAGAGAGAGAGAGAGAGAGAGAGAGAGAGAGAGAGAGACTGTTCGAGAGAGAGAGAGAGACTGTTAGAGAGAGAGAGAGAGAGACTGTTAGAGAGAGAGAGAGAGAGAGAGAGAGACTGTTAGAGAGAGAGAGAGAGAGAGAGACTGTTAGAGAGAGAGAGAGAGACTGTTAGAGAGAGAGAGAGAGAGAGACTGTTAGAGAGAGAGAGAGAGACTGTTAGAGAGAGAGAGAGACTGTTAGAGAGAGAGAGAGACTGTTAGAGAGAGAGAGAGAGAGAGACTGTTAGAGAGAGAGAGAGAGACTGTTAGAGAGAGAGAGAGAGAGAGAGAGACTGTTAGAGAGAGAGAGAGAGACTGTTAGAGAGAGAGAGAGAGAGAGACTGTTAGAGAGAGAGAGAGAGAGAGTGACTGTTAGAGAGAGAGAGAGAGAGAGAGGTAGAGAGAGAGAGAGGTAGAGAGAGAGAGAGGTAGAGAGAGAGAGAGAGGTAGAGAGAGAGAGAGACTGTTAGAGAGAGAGAGAGAGGTAGAGAGAGAGAGAGACTGTTAGAGAGAGAGAGAGAGAGAGAGAGGTAGAGAGAGAGACTAGAACAAACCCTGGCTCAATCAGTCCGATGGGACTGGAGGAATGACGACTGGCCGTTGGGTCAACCCATTTGAAATGTTTCTTTGTTTCTTTCTTCGTTGTTGTTGGTGTTGTTGTTTTTGTTGTTGTTGTTGTTGTTGGTAGTGGTGGTGGTGTTGTTATTGTTGTTGTTGGTGGTGTTGTTGTTGTTGTTGTTGTTGTTAATGGTGTTGTTGTTGTTATTGTTGTTGTTGGTGTTGTTGTTTTTGTTGTTGTTGTTGTTGTTGGTAGTGGTGGTGGTGTTGTTATTGTTGTTGTTGGTGGTGTTGTTGTTGTTGTTGTTGTTAATGGTGTTGTTGTTGTTATTGTTGTTGTTGCATGGTGGTGTTGGTGTTGTTGTTGTTGTTGTTAATGGTGTTGTTGTTGTTATTGTTGTTGTTGCATGGTGGTGTTGGTGTTGGTCTTGGTCTTGTTGTTGTTGTGTTTTGTTTGTTTGTTTGTTTTAAAATCTCACGTTGTATGTAGAATCATGCCATGGATTCACCGTTTAGTCACCATCCCATCTCCTACCTTTACGCCTACCTAAAAATACAGCGCTATAAATCCTGTTGCCTCCTCTATCTATCTATATCATTATCATCTTCTCCTCAGCTCACCTGGAGACTGTGCTTGTCTTTTCTGACGAAACAGATTTTTGTCACAGTATTTTATAAATAAATAAAACCGATTGCTTTGCATTTACCTAAAATACTCACACCCCATTCTCCGGCCAGATATAGATAATTCGAAGATGACGTCATTCAGGTCTTTGTTATTGTTTTTTGCCATCCGCGTTTATGAGTAATGCTCACTGAACTGTATTAACCTGACTATAAACGTTCATGGATACACATAGTTTTGTGTGTTGGTCCGTTATACTTCCGTATGGCAATGTTTTGAGCTTCTTAGCCAAGCGCATACTATCTATAGATAGTCACTCGGGTATTTGTTATTGCTTTTTGGCATCCGCGTTCATTTAAACGTTTAAGGTTGCACAGAATTTTGTGTGTTGGTCCGTTATACTTCCGGATGGCAATGTTGTGAGCTTCTTAGCCAAGCGCATACTGTCTATACAGTACCAACACACAAAACTATGTGTATCTTTAAACGTTTATAGTCTGATTGATATAATGTTTTAGTGTGAAGTTGTCATTAAAATGGCTGGCTAAAACCAATATCAAAGAGCTGAGTGACGTCAAATTCGTTCCATCTATACTTATACTCGAATTTTCAATGGATTTAAATAAAATGACTGGCCAAAGAAATTATCTTAATAGATGAATTTTGATTTTTAAAAGTGAGCTTTTATATAGCGCAATATCCTCTAAATGTGCTCAAAGCGATTTACAAAAGGTCCTTGACCAGCAGCAGCGGTCGGTCTATTGAGCGAAGTTGCTTTGTACCGCCCTATATTTTCCAAATTTAACAAATTATGTACGTAACATTTAGAACGAAACATGACGCCTGTTAGGCGATATTACATTTAAAAAAAATTCGGACAAAGACAACGCTGTTAACGGCCAGGCACTCATTTTACACATGAGTGCGGTGAGACTCAACTATGCGCCAAGCGAGGCTAGAACACAGGACCTTCCGATCCGAAAGCGAGTGTCATACCACAAGACCACATAGCCACACACAGTTGAGGGTCATTTCACCCTCAACTGGCCAAAGAAAATATCTTTAGAGATGATTTTTTTTGGGGATTATTCTGACGTCTCGGGTATGAAATAATCATTATGCAAATTGGGGGCTATTTTAGTTGATTGATAATTCGGATGAAGGGAGGGGGGGGGGGGGGGGGGGGGGGGGGCATTCCCTAAAACAGCGCTCACTTGGACACGCAGGGTAATAATCTCAATAAGGGAAGACCATTGGACACTTTGAGAAGATCGGTGGAAAGAGGGAGATGCCATCCTTCGGTTGGACCGTAGCCATCGTTGACTTATAGTCTGGCACTAGAACATTCTAGGACTTAACAGTTTGACGTCGTTTTTAAGGTTTGTGTAGCGTCTAGTGAGTTGTCCGTAAAGCTCAAGGAAACAAGTGATTCGATTGGTTGAACTACTGAATACAACTCACGATTTGTCAACTCAAGACATGTCTTTTGACGTCATTATTTTGGTCAGTGTCAGGCTATAAGTAAACGATGGCTACGGTTGGACCCGGGTTGAGATCCGGATGCTGGCAGAAGACAGAAGTCACTGGCTGGTGCTCCTTGCTGTCGACCTTATGTGTGTTTATGAAACACCAAAGAGGAGGAAGTTAGTAAGATAATTTGAGGTAAACATTTTCATGGCTAAATTAATTTTTTTATAAACAAAAGAAGTTATTTTGTCAGATGATTCAAGTGTTGCTGTTATTGTTGTTGTTGTTTTCGTTTATGTTGTTGTTGTTGTTGTTGTTGTTGTTGTTGTTGTTGTTGTTGTTGTTGTTGAAATAACAGAGCAAGAATACACCGATAAGAACAATAGCTGTCTATTTGGTTGTTGTAGTGAACACCTGCATTCGATTTTAACTTCCAATTTAATCAAGAGAATGGATCGTGCGCAACAAACGTTGAGATGTATGGCTTATCTGGTTTATGGCTTCTGTCTTATTCCATGTTTTTGGATTTTTTTTTAAAACCTTTTATTCTGGGGCGAGGGGGGGGGGGAGGGGAGGATGGCTCAGCAGCCCTTAGGGCAACAGATTCACCACAAGCAAGGGGTAGAGATTTTTGGTGGAGGTGGTGGAGCTGATGATGATGTGATGATGATGATGATGATGATGATGATGATGATGATGATGATGATGATGATGATGATGATGATGTTGATGATGATAGACACAAATGGTCATTATGATCATCTTAATAAAAAATGAAAAAAAATATGCCCTTCCGCCACGACATCACAAGATATCGTCGCCTCGGCATTCCCACGGAATATCATAGGTTATTCATCAAACAAGATATCTGATATCAACAGGAATCACCCATGTTGTCCAAATGAGAAACTCACAACGTTGCCATCCGGAAATAAAAGGGATCAACTTGGAACGTTTATAGTCTGGTTAGTAGAGTTATATGAGAATTACTCATAAACTTGAATGACAAAAAATCCCCAAACAAACCAACAACAAAGACCCGAGTGACGTCATCTTCGTTCTATCTATAGTTATATCAGGGTGGCGAATGTTATCAGTTATTTTTTTTGGCTAAGCCCATAGCATCATTAAGGGCACACAGCTGATTAGCTTTTTCCAGAAAATGTAATTATAATTTTATTCCGCGTCATTTTACACGGTGTTGTGGAACATACAAAAACAAAACAAAACAAAACAAGACAAAACAAACCCGAGCATGGCGAACAATGGCCGCTTTCATCACCACGTCATTCAACACCTGTTTTGAATGGAACCAGTTAACTGGGCCTACTCAGAAAAAAACACATTATATTTTTTTTTAATTTGGCCATAAAACTCGTCCTTCATATTATATATTATTGGTCGATTTAAATGTCCCTCATCTTGACACTCACAAAAAAGAAGAAAAAAAATCAATCTCTCAAACGTGGGACTTCTCAAGTTCATCCCTTTAGTCCCAGGTTTGACAGTTATATTTTGCCATTTTCATTCAACGATTTTTGAAGGATCGAGTTTTCTGGCCAAAATTTTATATACGTGTTTTTGTTTTTGTTTGTTTATTGTTTTTTTTTTTTTGTTTTTTGTTTTTTGTTTTTTGTTTTTTTTTTCTTCAGAATCCCGTCGTTAACTCGTTTAAAACGTTTGGCGTAATTTAATCTTGACAATGGAATGTCAGGCGAGATATGACGAGGCCTACACAACAACAATATAGATTGTATTGTAACGATACC
>NC_088373.1:25522462-25532462 GCF_034508935.2 Berghia stephanieae | reverse complement strand
TATACATGGATATTTTTTATTGAACTATCATTAATATGCAAAAACTATTGAACTTCAGCTTAGATACTACGCCTATAATTTGTCTTATAAAAATGTAACTAATAGGCGTGGGGTAAAAGTAACCCGAGTAAACTACGGATATAGTCGGTGTTAGGGTTGAGTGAGTTAAAAACGAGTGAAGTGAATAATTCCGGAACGAAACATAAGGTGATCCGCAAAACGTCACGTATTAACTCACTCAACCCTAACACCGACTATATCCGTAGTTTACCCGGGTTACTTTTACCCCATGCCTATTTATTACATTTTTCTGAGACAAATTATGGGCGTAGTATCAAAGCTAATGTTTTTGTTTTTACATGTTAATGGTAGTTGAATAAAACTATCTATGTACATGCTCATTTTTAATACATTTTTTTCTAATTTTGAAAAGTACCAAACATCTCTAGGATTGAGTGAGTTAAAACGATCGTCGTCTGGTTTCATCCATCCACCGATCGGCAAGAGGAATTAGTGAATATGACTCGACAGGTAACTGGTAGTACCTGTTACACAAAAGCTATGATAATATACACACCTTTAAGTAAGGGGGGGGGGGGGGGGGGGGGTTGTTATCACTCGTCATCCATTAGAGGGTAATGGGGTATCATCGCGTTTGGGAGGAGGGGGGAAAATGAATAAAAATAAATAAATGTGATGCTTTTAATTTTTTTTGATTTTTAAATATTATTTGTTAATTTTATTATTTTTCTTTTTGGTTTTAAAACAGATGTACCGTCTCACTCTTAGCGTTAATATATATATATATATATATATATATATATATATATATATATATATATATATATATATATATATATATATATATATATATATAGCGCTTTGTCTTTGTCAATTCATGCTATGCGTTCAGATAGAATAATCACAAAATCCGCCAGTCGGATAAAACGTACTTACACACAAGCCGACGCGTTACATTGAAGTATAAGTATAGTCTTGATTGATAGAATTTAGTGAGACCTTTTCACCAACATGACTGTCTAACAACAACGACAGATAGCTGAGTGGCGTCAATTTCGTTCCTTCTATATAGATAGAATGAAGTTGACGTCACTCTGGTCTTTGTTGTTGTTTTTTGTCATCCACGTTTTTGTGTACTTCTCACTTAACTGTATTAACCAGACTATAAAAGTTCAAGGTTACACAGAGTTTTGTGTTTGGTCCATTATACTTCCGGATGACAATGGTGTGAGCTTCTTAGCCAAGCGCATACTATCTATAGAAATGTAAAGATCCATCCTTGAACTTTTTAGTATTATCTATCTCGACGGCATCTGTTTTTGGGCTAGTGTAACGAAGATAATGCTAATATTCCAGCTAAGCGAATCATTTCAAAATGAGAATAATGTAGAGAGAAAACGAGAGAGGGAATGATCGAGAGAGAGAGAGAGAGAGAGAGAGAGAGAGAGAGAGAGAGAGAGAGAGAGAGAGAGAGAGAGAGAGAGAGAGAGAGAGAGAGAGAGAGAGCAGAGAGAGAGAGAGAGAGAGAGAGAGAGAGACAGAGAGAGAGAGAGGGAGAGAGAGAGAGAGAAGAGAGAGAGAGAGAGAGAGAGGGAGAGAGAGAGAGAGAAGAGAGAGAGGAAGAGAGAGGGAGAGAGAGAGAGAGAGGGAGAGAGAGAGAGAGGGAGAGAGAGAGAGAGAGAGAGAGAGAGAGAGAGATGAGATGCGATGAGATCATATCATCCATGATGGCGGCGTGCCAATAAATACAATGTTAAAACAAGATCTAGTTTCCTATATTATTATTATTATGATGGCATGTTAATGGTGGCTTGATGACGGGGAATCACAGGTGTTGACCATTTCAGCACCCAGTAAAATTAATGTGTTAAAAATGTACTCTAAAATCGCAGGCTTGATGGAGCTGGAGCTCTTCCAGGTTTTTGTAGCGTGAATCAGACATTAGCAATTGCTCGCTATCGACGCTTACCTATATACACGTCTGATATTCCCAATATGTTATACATTCTGATCACACAACATGTGAAAACGTTCTAGCCAGCATGAAGAATAAAAAGTACCGATTTTCTTTGTTTAGAACCAAGTTGCTCGTTGCTAGGCGGACGTGACATCAGACTATATTGAATCCTATTGCTTGTTCGTTTAACACTACTATAAAGACCACGACTGATTCCGGCTCCTTGAGCCTTATGGCTCTGAATTACGTACTACTTAAAAAACAAAAACCCAGAATAAAAACAAAACAAAGACAGGTCGCACTCATTGACCCCACTGCTGGTGTTACCGCTATCTGATGATTTCATATATAATATGGCTTAGGGAAATCTACAGATTCAAATCTCCTGGCATTTTTATCGTTTGGGCGACTCTGCCGTACTCTGGGAAAAAAAACAACCCATCTTTTAAAAAATTTGGCCAGAAAACATTCCTTGAAATATCGATGGATTTAAATGACTCTCGTCTTGGCAAAAACTCTCAAACCTGGGACTTCGGCGAAGTCCTAGGTTTGAGAGTTTTTGCCAAGACGAGATCATTTAAATCGATCGATATTTCAAGGAATGTTTACTGGCCAAATTTTTAAATATACGTTGTTTTTTGGGGGTTTTTTTTCCAGAAGATGGCAGTATTGTATTGTTTATTGTTGAGATTAAACTATTTTGTACTGGATGAGGAAAGGCGAGAACGGGAGGTGAGAGGAGTTTGAAGGGAGATGCATGATTGAATACGCCAGATGAAGAGAATGCGCAGGAATATATTTTGGATGATTTTTTTCCAATTTTGTTGGGTTTTTTTGGGGTTTTTTTTTGTTGTTATTGGTTGTGAATGAGGATGAAGAGGAACAGGGGGATGAGGAGGAGGAGGAGGAGGAAGGGGGGGGAGTTAGTAGTAGAAGAAAATAAACAGAGCGAAGAAGATGATTCAAGATGACTGATTAAGGTGAAGAGGAAGAGGAGTAGTAATGATGATGATGCTGCTGCTGATGATGATGAGGAGGATGAGGATGATACTGATGATGGTCATGAGGAGGATGAGGATGATAATGATGATAATGATGAGGATGATGATGATAATGATGATGATGATGATGATGATGATGATGATGATGATGATGAGGAGGAGGAGGAGGAGGAGGAGGAGGAGGAGGAGGATGATGATAATGATGAGGATGATGATGATAATGGTGATGATGATGAGGATGATGATGATGATAATGATAATGGTGATCAGGATGATAATGGTGATCAGGATGATGATGATGATGACGATGATAATGGTGACGATGATGATGACGCTATATTTCGTTCGTTATCGATAACCGTTGTACGAACGACGGACGGCTGTTGAATCCATTAAGGTGGTTGTTATGCGAATCCAATATTTTGGTTCCGACAATAAAAAGGGAAGACGCCGCCAAAACAAACTTTGATGTTCGTGACGACAAGAGCAACGGTGATATTTGACACCGATTCGCAACAAGTCTTGTTTCATCACCCGTCGATCATCATTACACAACCAGTGTAAATTTGTCAACATTAACCCTCTACAGGTGTGGTTAGATTCAAATTGTATATGACGTATGTGGTCTAGGGCCTGAAGGTCTAGGGTTCGAGTCTTGTTTCATCACCTGTCGATTGTATATGACGTATGTGGTCTAGGGCCTGAAGGTCCAGGGTTCGAGTCTTGTTTCATCACCCGTCGATCATCATCATTACACAACCAGTGTAAATTTGTCAACATTAACCCTCTACCGATGTGGTTAGATTCAAATTGTAAATGACGTATGTGGTCTAGGGCCTGAAGGTCTAGGGTTCGAGTCTTGTTTTATCACCCGTCGATCATCATCATTACACAACCAGTGTAAATTTGTCAACATTAACCCTCTACCGATGTGGTTAGATTCAAATTGTAAATGACGTATGTGGTCTAGGGCCTGAAGGTCTAGGGTTCGAGTCTTGTTTTATCACCCGTCGATCATCATCATTACACAACCAGTGTAAATTTGTCAACATTAACCCTCTACCGATGTGGTTAGATTCAAATTGTAAATGACGTATGTGGTCTACAGCCTGAAGGTCTAGGGTTCGAGTCTTGTTTCATCACCCGTCGATCATCATCATTACACAACCAGTGTAAATTTGTCAACATTAACCCTCTACCGATGTGGTTAGATTCAAATTGTAAATGACGTATGTGGTCTAGAGCCTGAAGGTCTAGGGTTCGAGTCTTGTTTTATCACCCGTCGATCATCATCATTACACAACCAGTGTAAATTTGTCAACATTAACCCTCTACCGATGTGGTTAGATTCAAATTGTAAATGACGTATGTGGTCTAGGGCCTGAAGGTCTAGGGTTCGAGTCTTGTTTCATCACCCGTCGATCATCATCATTACACAACCAGTGTAAATTTGTCAACATTAACCCTCTACCGATGTGGTTAGATTCAAATTGTATATGACGTATGTGGTCTACAGCCTGAAGGTCTAGGGTTCGAGTCTTGTTTCATCACCCGTCGATCATCATCATTACACAACCAGTGTAAATTTGTCAACATTAACCTCTACCGATGTGGTTAGATTCAAATTGTAAATGACGTATGTGGTCTAGAGCCTGAAGGTCTAGGGTTCGAGTCTTGTTTCATCACCCGTCGATCATCATCATTACACAACCAGTGTAAATTTGTCAACATTAACCCTCTACAGGTGTGGTTAGATTCAAATTGTATATGACGTATGTGGTCTAGCCTGAAGGTCTAGGGTTCGAGTCTTGTTTCATCACCCGTCGATCATCATCATACACAACCAGTGTAAATTTGTCAACATTAACCCTCTACAGATGTGGTTAGATTCAAATTGTAAATGACGTATGTGGTCTACAGCTGAAGGTCTAGGGTTCGAGTCTTGTTTCATCACCCGTCGATCATCATCATACACAACCGTGTAAATTTGTCACATTAACCCTTACGATGTGGTTAGATTCAAATTGTAATGACGTATGTGGTCTACAGCCTGAAGGTCTAGGGTTCGAGTCTTGTTTCATCACCCGTCGATCATCATCATTACACAACCGTGTAAATTTGTCACATTAACCCTCTACCGATGTGGTTAGATTCAAATTGTATATGACGTATGGGTCTAAGCCTGAAGGTCTAGGGTTCGAGTCTTGTTTCATCACCCGTCGATCATCATCATTACACAACCAGTGTAATTTGTCAACATTAACCCTCTACGGTGTGGTTAGATTCAAATTGTATATGACGTATGTGGTCTACAGCCTGAAGGTCTAGGGTTCGAGTCTTGTTTCATCACCGTCGATCATCATCATACACAACCAGTGTAAATTGTCAACATTAACCCTCTACAGGTGTGGTTAGATTCAAATTGTATATGACGTATGTGGTCTACAGCCTGAAGGTCTAGGGTTCGAGTCTTGTTTCATCACCGTCGATCATCATCATTACACAACAGTGTAATTTGTCAACATTAACCCTCTACAGGTGTGGTTAGATTCAAATTGTATATGACGTATGTGGTCTACAGCCTGAAGGTCTAGGGTTCGAGTCTTGTTTCATCACCCGTCGATCATCATCATACACAACGTGTAAATTTGTCAACATTAACCCTCTACAGGTGTGGTTAGATTCAAATTGTATATGACGTATGTGGTCTAGAGCCTGAAGGTCTAGGGTTCGAGTCTTGTTTCATCACCGTCGATCATCATCATACACAACGGTGTAAATTTGTCAACATTAACCCTCTACAGTGTGGTTAGATTCAAATTGTATATGACGTATGTGGTCTAGAGCCTGAAGGTCTAGGGTTCGAGTCTTGTTTCATCACCCGTCGATCATCATCATTACACAACGTGTAAATTTGTCAACATTAACCCTCTACAGTGTGGTTAGATTCAAATTGTATATGACGTATGTGGTCTAGAGCCTGAAGGTCTAGGGTTCGAGTCTTGTTTCATCACCGTCGATCATCATCATTACACAACCAGTGTAAATTTGTCAACATTAACCTCTACAGTGTGGTTAGATTCAAATTGTATATGACGTATGTGGTCTAAGCTGAAGGTCTAGGGTTCGAGTCTTGTTTCATCACCGTCGATCATCATCATTACACAACCGTGTAAATTTGTCAACATTAACCCTCTACGATGTGGTTAGATTCAAATTGTATATGACGTATGTGGTCTAAGCCTGAAGGTCTAGGGTTCGAGTCTTGTTTCATCACCCGTCGATCATCATCATTACACAACCGGTGTAAATTTGTCAACATTAACCCTCTACAGGTGTGGTTAGATTCAAATTGTATATGACGTATGTGGTCTAGAGCCTGAAGGTCTAGGGTTCGAGTCTTGTTTCATCACCCGTCGATCATCATCATTACACAACGTGTAAATTTGTCAACATTAACCCTCTACAGGTGTGGTTAGATTCAAATTGTATATGAGTATGTGGTCTAGAGCCTGAAGGTCTAGGGTTCGAGTCTTGTTTCATCACCCGTCGATCATCATCATTACACAACCGTGTAAATTTGTCAACATTAACCTCTACAGGTGTGGTTAGATTCAAATTGTATATGACGTATTGGTCTAGGCCTGAAGTCTAGGGTTCGAGTCTTGTTTCATCACCGTCGATCATCATCATTACACAACCGTGTAAATTTGTCAACATTAACCCTCTACAGGTGTGGTTAGATTCAAATTGTATATGACGTATGTGGTCTAGGCTGAAGGTCTAGGGTTCGAGTCTTGTTTCATCACCCGTCGATCATCATCATTACACAACCGTGTAAATTTGTCAACATTAACCTCTACAGTGTGGTTAGATTCAAATTGTATATGACGTATGTGGTCTAGAGCCTGAAGGTCTAGGGTTCGAGTCTTGTTTCATCACCCGTCGATCATCATCATTACACAACCGGTGTAAATTTGTCACATTAACCTCTACAGATGTGGTTAGATTCAAATTGTAATGACGTATGTGGTCTAAGCCTGAAGGTCTAGGGTTCGAGTCTTGTTTCATCACCGTCGATCATCATCATTACACAACGGTGTAAATTGTCAACATTAACCCTCTACAGGTGTGGTTAGATTCAAATTGTATATGACGTATGTGGTCTAGGCCTGAAGGTCTAGGGTTCGAGTCTTGTTTCATCACCCGTCGATCATCATCATTACACAACCGTGTAAATTTGTCAACATTAACCTCTACAGGTGTGGTTAGATTCAAATTGTATATGACGTATGTGGTCTAGGCCTGAAGGTCTAGGGTTCGAGTTTGTTTCATCACCGTCGATCATCATCATTACACAACCGTGTAATTTGTCAACATTAACCCTACAGGTGTGGTTAGATTCAAATTGTATATGACGTATGTGGTCTACAGCTGAAGGTCTAGGGTTCGAGTCTTGTTTCTCACCCGTCGATCATCATCATTACACAACCGGTGTAAATTTGTCAACATTAACCCTCTACAGGTGTGGTTAGATTCAAATTGTATATGACGTATGTGGTCTAGAGCCTGAAGGTCTAGGGTTCGAGTCTTGTTCATCACCCGTCGATCATCATCATTACACAACCAGTGTAAATTTGTCAACATTAACCCTCTACAGTGTGGTTAGATTCAAATTATGACGTATGTGGTCTAGGGCCTGAAGGTCTAGGGTTCGAGTCTTGTTTCATCACCCGTCGATCATCATCATTACACAACCGGTGTAAATTTGTCAACATTAACCCTCTACAGGTGTGGTTAGATTCAAATTGTATATGACGTATGTGGTCTAGAGCCTGAAGGTCTAGGGTTCGAGTCTTGTTTCATCACCCGTCGATCATCATCATTACACAACCAGTGTAAATTTGTCAGCATTAACCCTCTACAGATGTGGTTAGATTCAAATTGTAAATGACGTATGTGGTCTACAGCCTGAAGGTCTAGGGTTCGAGTCTTGTTTCATCACCTGTCGATCATCATCATTACACAACCGGTGTAAATTTGTCAACATTAACCCTCTACAGGTGTGGTTAGATTCAAATTGTATATGACGTATGTGGTCTAGAGCCTGAAGGTCTAGGGTTCGAGTCTTGTTTCATCACCCGTCGATCATCATCATTACACAACCGGTGTAAATTTGTCAACATTAACCCTCTACAGGTGTGGTTAGATTCAAATTGTATATGACGTATGTGGTCTAGGGCCTGAAGGTCTAGGGTTCGAGTCTTGTTTCATCACCCGTCGATCATCATCATCATCAATACACAACCAGTGTAAATTTGTCAACATTAACCCTCTACAGGTGTGGTTAGATTCAAATTGTATATGACGTATGTGGTCTACAGCCTGAAGGTCTAGGGTTCGAGTCTTGTTTCATCACCCATCGATCATCATCAATACACAACCAGTGTAAATTTGTCAACATTAACCCACGACACAACGTACGGCTATTAAGTCTATGTGGTCTAGTGGTGTAACACTCGCATTCGGACCCGAGGCTCTGAGGTTCGAGTCTTATTTCATCACCCATCGATCATCATCATCATAATTACGCAACCATCCATGTTTTGTGAGTAATTGTCACTAAACTGTATTAACCAGACTATAAACGTTCAAGGTTAGTTTTATGTGTTGGTCCCTTATATCCGGCTAGCGGATGTTGTGAGTATTTTGGCTAAACGCTCAGCATCAATTCCAGCCCTTGAGATATCATATTTCTTTTTTGTTTCGTTGCTCATATCTTTTTTTTCCACCTTGGCCTTAGATTCCTTGGCCAGGCCGCCGGTGTGAAGCACAAATTTCACGAGCGTTTAATGAGATGTGTGGCTCGTCATATTATTGTGTTAATGATTCTTTGTTGTTTATTCATCAGAAGGTAAAATATATTATCTAATGAAAAACAGAAACAAACAACCACACACACACACACACACACACACACACACACACTAAAGAAAAATACTAACCAAAAAACAAATAAAACAAAAAAAAACACACACACACACAAAACCCCCAAAACCCCCCAAAAAATAGAAAAAAAACCAACAAAAAAAAACAAAAAAAACCCCCAAAAAAAACAAAACAAAGCAAAACAAAAAAAAACAAAACATAAAAAAGTCTTCAAAAGTACCAAAAGAAAAAAAATATGACAAATTTAGAGTAAAATAATAACCTCCCCCACCCCTCCCTCAGCACCAAACACAACAGACGAAAGATAAGAAGAAAAATAGGTTAGAAAAAAAAAAAACAAGACAAAAAAACAAAAAAAAAAAACAAACAAACAAAAAAAAAAAACAAGTCATAAAAAGACAATCTAACAAACAAAAAGCAACCCAAAAAAAAAAATACTAATAACAAACCGAAAAAAAAACCCCCAAAAAAAACCCAAAAAAGAACCAACAAAAAACAAACAAACCAAAAAAAAAACCCCAAACAAGCAAGAAAAACAAATAATTAAAATAAAAAATAAAAGGAAAGAGAAGGAAAAAAAATAGAATAAAAATCAGGACAGGACAAGACGAACCAAAAGAATGAAATGAATTCCAGAAAGACAAAGACAGACACAATTCACATTAAACGAGGCTAGGGGAAAACAAAACCAAACAAAAAAAATTAACGGAAGCAAAACTTAAAGCATGTCACAAAAAATTCCCCTGACAACCAGCTTCCGTTTGCAACAGTCTACCTACGTATCTACGATCAAATGAAATTTAAAAAGAAAACAAAAAAAAAACAAACAAAACAAAAACAACCTTAGATTACAGGAGAAAGAAGTGGAGATATGAATCCAAACATATAAAATAGTAAAGGGAATAGACAGGGTAGAGGCAGGATTTCTTACAATCAAACAAGAACATTCAAACACGAGGAAACAGCAAGAAACTGGAAAAAGAACGTTTTAAAACAAATGTAAGAAGGAACTTTTTTTCATCTAGAATTGTAAATAACTGGAATAAACTGCAAGAAACCACAGTATCAGCAA
>NC_088373.1:25512462-25519962 GCF_034508935.2 Berghia stephanieae | reverse complement strand
CTACTACTACTACACTACTACTACTACTACTACTACTACTACTATCTACTACTACTACTACTACTACTACTACTACTACTACTACTACTTACTACTTACTACTACTACTACTACTACTACTACTAACTACTACTTACTACTACTACTACTACTACTACTATACTACTACTATTACTACTACTACTACTACTACTACATACTACTACTAACTATACTACTACTACTACTACTACTACTACTAACTAATACTATCTACTATCTACTACTACTACTACTACTACTACTACTACTACTACTACTACGACAGGACAGTAGACATTGATTTAAAGAGAAACGTCGAGGAAATGAGTATCAAAAAAAGAGTTCTTTCAAAAATTTATGAAAAACAAAGAAAGAAAAAGAAAAAAGGGGCGCTTAAAGCAACTGTTGTATTTAATATATATATAGATATATATATATAATCCGAACACTGCAGATTGAAGCTCTAAGATTTCATTTAAAAATAGAACAATTGTCAAATTGCATGAACACTTCCATTTGAATTCACGAAGTGTATGATATGGACGTTTCGGGGCTTTCTTTTGTCAACAAATCACGATGAATGAATCACTAAAGACGAATTAAAGGCAAAAAGGTTTGGCGTGGCGAATGCGACTAAACAAAAAAGGTTGATGGGACAGGACATACACTCTGCTCTTAAATAATGTCTTGGATAAATTGGCAACTGATGAAAAATGGTCAAAAGCCACGCTTAACTCCCTTGGAGACAGTCAAGCTCCGTCCATTCTTGCACAGCTACCTCTGATCTTGTTCCTCCTTACAGGCCTTTTCTACGACATCTTTCAGCGTTTTGCTTGTAAAACGGACCGGTTTGTCATCTTTCTTACACGTTCCGGTGACGTGTTTGATCCTTTCGGTTATGTTGACAACCTTTGACATGGAACAGCCGCAATCCAAACGGGTATGTTCCAAATTCACCGTGTTGATAGCGCCTGCGGGGTATTCTAAAAGAAAATCCATGCTGGGCACGAGCGTACGACGGAACGAGAGGATGAGATTTGGGGGTAGACCTTTGAATACTTCCTTTTCTATAAAAGACACCGGATTCCTATCCAGGCGAATGGATGTAACATTGAGACCCCGAAAAGCCGTTGGATAAAGTTTCCATATTCTGTTATATTCAAGGGACAATCTGTAGAGTTTGGTCAAAGGTCTTAGTGGCTCTAAAGGAATTACAAATAGTTCCATGTTTGGAATGGACAGGTCAACGAGACTGTCCTCTTGGCCGATGAATATTTCAGGGTGGAATTTCATTTCCTTGGAACTGATCGCGAGGTATCTCAGTTTGTACTCTCCAACGAATGACTTAGGGTTTGTAGTATTGAAATGGTTTTCAGATATGTCCAGCCGCTTCAGTTTCTTGAGGTCTTGCAGCGCCTTTGTCGGAATCTCTGTCAGCCCGCATCTAGGAAGTTTTATTTCTTCCAATGATTCTACAGCCGAGGAGAATGCCGCGGCATGGATTGTACTGAGCTCAAAGTTTGACGACAAGTCTATTTTCGTTAAATGAGAATTACTGACAAAATCAAGTTTCTGTATAGATTTGATTTTACAGTTAAATAAATCAAGAACCTTCAATTTAGGCATGTTTTTAATCGCTGCCGGAATGGTGTCGAACCAGTTGTAGGATAAATAAAGCTCTTCCAAGTTGTCAAACCCTTGGAGAGCATTCTTTTCCAATGTTTTGATTCTACAGGAAGCAAGGGATAACCTCTTTAACGAGGACAGTACAGGCCCCTGGAAGAGTGGGTCTTGAAGGTAAGGCAAGGCGTTTCTGGCGTATGGATAAAAATTGTTGTAATCCAACCAGAGCTCCTCGAGGTTACCCAAGTCGGATAAGAAACTCAGGGGTCTGTTAAAGCCTAAGTCGATCCCTTTCAGTTTCAACATCTTCAAAGTCGGTGCTATATATCTGAACACTTGTCGATCAATTTGCACCCCTTTATTGAAACTAAGGTCAAGGTTGACGACGTTGATATACGGTGGAAAATCGACCGAGGTCACGAGCTGTAATTGATTATTTTGGAGTTTTATCCAATTGGGGAGTCTACTGTTTGTTAGGGATCTTAAGTCGGGAACATCCACCAGTTCCATGTACGTACAGTCTATGATGTTGATGTTGTTATTCGTGTCTTTCCAACACCAGCAAGGTGAAGGACACGGAAGATCTATATCCTCTGCGGTGACGTAGGGTGACGGTGACGTCATAAATGTACCAAAATAAAACATCAGGCAGAGATTGGATATGGCAGGAAGCATCTGTCATGACCACAAAAACAAATAGAAGAAAAGAAAAGAAAAGCTAAGATTTTTATAGCTTTAATTTAATGAAAAAAGAAAAGAAAATGTTTGTTTTGTTTTGTTTTACTTTGCGGCTATGTGGTTTGACACTCGCTTTCGGATTGGAAAGTCCTGGATTCGTGCTTCGCTCGGTGCATAGTTGAGTCGTCCTTGGAAAAGACTCTTTACTCAGATTCTCTCACCGTACTCAGGTGTAAAATATGAACTTGGTCTTTAACAGCGTTGTCTCTGTCGGTAAAAATTAATCAATTGTATTATCGCCTAACAGGCGTCATGTCTCGTTCTACATGTCACGGGTTGCTGTAGGCCAGCGACCCTTTTGTAAACCACATTGATCACGTTTAGTGGATATTGCGCTATATAGAAGCTCAAGTTTTAAAACATTTTATCACCAACCTAGATTCCCCTGTGGGATGACGAAAGGGAATTGTATTTATTTTTCTTTTAAATTATTATTTAAAACAATGGCTCTTGACATTGCTGATATCAATTTTTTTCTTTTCCAGAATATTTCAATAAACACTGTGCTAAGTCTTTGAGAGTTTCCTAGTGCGAGTACTACTACCACAACTACTACCACTACTACTACTAATACTACTACTACTACTACTACTACTACTACTACTACTACTACTACTACTACACCACACATACTACTACTATACACTACTACTACTACTACTACTACTACCTACTACACTACTACTACTACTATATTACTACTACTACTACTACTACTACTACTACTACTACTACTACTACTACTACTACTACTACTACTATATTATTTACTACTACCACTACTACTACTACTACTACTACTACTACTACTACTACTACTACTACTACTACTACTACTACTACTACTACTACTACTACTACTACTACTACTACTACTACTACTACTACTACTACTACTACTACTACTACTACTACTACTACTACTACTACTACTACTACTACTACTACTACTACTACTACTACTACTACTACTACTACTACTAATATACTCTACTACTACTACTACTACTACTACCTACTACTACTACTACTACTAATTACTACTACTACCACTCTTACTACTAACTACTACTTACTACCACTACTACTACTACTACTACTACTACTACTAACTACTACTACTACTACTACTACTACTACAACTACTACTATACTACATACTACTACTACTACTACTACTACTACTACTACTATACTACTACTACTACTACAACAACAACAACTACTACTACTACTACTACTACTACTACTACTACTACTACTACAACAACAACAACTACTACTACTACTACTACTACTACTACTACTACTACTACTACTACTACTACTACTACTACTACTACTACTACTACTACTACTACAACTACTACTACTTCTACTACTACTACTACTACTACTACCACTACTACTACTACTTCTACTACTACTACTACTACTACTACTACTACTACTACTACTATACTACTACTACTACTACTACTACTACTACTACTACTACTACTACTACTACTACTACTACTACTACTACTACTACTACTACTACTACTACTACTACTACTACTACTACTACTACTACTACAGGACAGTAGCCATTGATTTAAAGAGAAACGTAGAGGAAATGGGTATTAAAAAAAGAGTACTTTCAAAAATTATTAAAAACAAAGAAAAAAAAAGGTCGCTTAAATGAACTCTTTTGTCTATTTATTGTACTTTAACTATATGCAAATGGATTATGCCGACTGAGGAAGTGTAAGGAACACAGAAACGAGTCGTCTCGGCAAATAAATGTGAGTGAAAATGTGCATTATATATATATATATATATATATATATATATATATATGTATATATATATATATATATATATATATATATATATATATATATATATATATACATATATATAATCCAAAAGCTGCAGCTTGAAATTCGAAGAAATCATTTTAAAAAAACAAATGTCTAATTGCATGAACATTTCCATTTTAATTCACGAAGTATATGATATGGACGTTTCGGGGTTTTCCTTTGTCAACAAAACACGATGAATGAATCACTAAAGACGAATGAAAGAAATAAAATTTGGCGTCGCGAATTCGACTAAACAAAACGTTTATGGGACAGGACATAGACTCTGCTCTTAAAGAATGTCTAGGATAAATTGGCAACTGTCTTTAACATTGATGAAAAATGGTCAAAAGCCACGCTTAACTCCCTTGGAGACAGTCAAGCTCCGTCATTTCTTGCACAGCTACCTCTGATCTTGTTCCTCCTTACAGGCCTCTTCTACGATTTCTTTCAGCGTTTTGCTTGTAAAACGGACCGGTTTGTCGTCTTTCTTACACGACCCGAAGACGTGTTTGATTGTTTCTGTTATGTCGACAACCTTTGACATGGAACACCCGCACTCCAACCGGGTATGCTCCAAATTCACCGTGTTGATAGCGCCTGCGGGGTATTCTAAAAGAAAATCCATGCTTGCCACGAGCGTACGACGGAATGAGAGGATGAGATTTGGGGGTAGACCTTCGAACGCTTTTTTTTTTATAAAAGACAACGGATTCCTATCCAGGCGAATGGATGTAGCTTGGAGACCCTGGAAAGCCGCTGGAGGAAGTTGCGATATATTGTTAAATTCAAGGGACAATCTGTAGAGTTTGGTCAAAGGTCTTATTGCCTCTAAAGGGATCGTAGTTAGGTCCATATATGGAATGGACAGGTCAACGAGACTGTCCTCTTGGCCGATGAATATTTCAGGGTGGAATTTCATTTCCTTGGAACTGATCGCGAGGTTTCTCAGTTTGTACTCTCCAACGAACGACTTAGGGTTTGTAGTATTGAAAAGGTTTTCAGATATGTCCAGCTGTTTCAGTTTCTTGAGGTCTTGCAGCGCCTTTGTCGGAATCTCGGTCAGCCCGCATCTAGGAAGTTTTATTTCTTCCAATGATTTTGCAGCCGAGGAGAATGCCGCGGCATGGATTGTACTGAGCTCAAAGTTTGACGACAAGTCTATTTTCGTTAAATGAGAATTACTGACAAAATCAAGTTTCTGTATAGATTTGATTTTACAGTTAAATAAATCAAGAACCTTCAATTTAGGCATGTTTTTAATCGCTGCCGGAATGGTGTCGAACCAGTTGTAGGATAAATAAAGCTCTTCCAAGTTGTCAAACCCTTGGAGAGCATTCTTTTCCAATGTTTTGATTCTACAGGAAGCAAGGGATAACCTCTTTAACGAGGACAGTACAGGCCCCTGGAAGAGTGGGTCTTGAAGGTAAGGCAAGGCGTTTCTGGCGTATGGATAAAAATTGTTGTAATCCAACCAGAGCTCCTCGAGGTTACCCAAGTCGGATAAGAAACTCAAGGGTCTGTTAAAGCCTAAGTCGATCCCTTTCAGTTTCAACATTTTCAAAGTCGGTGCTATATTTCTGAACACTTGTCGATCAATTTGCACCCCTTTATTGAAACTAAGGTCAAGGTTTACGACGTTGAGATTTGGTGGAAAATCGCGAGTGTACACATACTTCAATAGATTATTTTGAAGTTTTATGTAGTTGGGGAATCTACTGTAAAATAGGGATTTTAAGTCGGGAACATCCACAAGTTCCATGTACGTACAGTCTATGATGTTGATGTTGTTATTCGTGTCTTTCCAACACCAGCAAGGTGTAGGACACGGAAGATCTATATCCTCTGCGGTGACGTAGGGTGACGGTGACGTCATAAATGTACCAAAATAAAACATCAGGCAGAGATTGGATATGGCAGGAAGCATCTGTCATGACCACAAAAACAAATAGAAGAAAAGAAAAGAAAAGCTAAGATTTTTTATAGCTTTATTTTAATGAAAGAAGAAAAGAAAATGTTTGTTTTGTTTTGTTTTACTGTGCGGCTATGTGGTCTGACACTCGCTTTCGGATCGGAAAGTCCTGGATTCGTGCTTCGCTCGGTGCATAGTTGAGTCGTCCGTGGAAAAGGCTCTTTCCTCAGATTCTCTCACCGCAATGAGAATATATCAGTCGACAATTCAATTGCAGTTTCATATACCAGGTCTTCATTATTGAGCTTAAAAAACAAAGAGCATTATATAGCGCAATATCCACTAAATGTGCTCAAAGCGCTTTACAATGGGTCTCTGGTCAACAGCAAAATTTAACATGTAGGACGGGACCTGACGCGTGTTAGGCGATATTACAATTTTTCGGACACATACAACGCTTTTAACGGCCAGGTACTCATTTTACACCTGAGTACGGTGAGAGAATGTGAATAAAGAGCCTTCTCCAAGAACTCAACTATGCGCCGATCGCGAGACTCGAACCCTGGACCTTCCAATCCGAAAGCGAGTGTCATACCACAAGACCACATAGCCGCACACTCTTCATTCTTACCACTAACCCTTTGAGACAATACCTTCTAAAATAGACAGCCGTATGCTTTATGCAACTTTGAAGACAGACTAGATCAATATTTATGCTCTGGCATAAAGCCCACCAGTTACCATGGCGCGTTATATTTATTAAACTAAACATACAAAGACGCCGATTCAACAACCTGGCAACTCTCACCTGGACAAAAATCACGTGACTAGTGTATTTCATCATAATATATATCCTTTCTTAAATAAATATAGCCTTGTCGAGAACATTGTGCTTATTTGAGTCAATAAAAAAATTGATATGGCGCACAACTCTACTGAAAGATTTGAAAAATAGAAATGTAATTTTTACAGATAGATAAACAGATAACTTGATTTCCTTTTATAATTTAAAATCAGTTTGAAAGTTCGTTAAGTCAAACAGATATCATAAAAAATTTACCGAAGACACTAACACTCTCATGGCCACACCCTCAACTCTATCTGTCCAGTAGAGTCCTTACTTCCGTTGTGTTGATTTAGCGGTGATCAGTGTTGTTATTTAGTAGTGTGTTCTCATTGCGTGTATATTTATATGTGTGCGTATGTGTATGTGTGTGTGTGGTATACATGCGTGTATGTGTGTGTGTGTGTGTGTGTGTTTTGGAATGTGGTTGCGTGGAAGAAAAAAAAAAAGGGGGGGGGGGGGGGGGGGAGGGTGTCCATCGAGTAGAGAAATTCCTGAGCAAGGGGGGGGGGGGGGGT
>NC_088373.1:25486468-25493968 GCF_034508935.2 Berghia stephanieae | reverse complement strand
CCCCCCCCCCTCATACACCCGGCCCCATTTCTAAATATCTCTTGTCCCTTACTACGTATCATGATAACACATTGTCATGTACCCTTCCACCCCCCCCCCCCCCCCCCCCGGCGCCCCACTTCTCACACACCCCATCCCTTATCCCCCCTGCTTATCACATCATAAAACATATGTTTCCTTCTCTCTCTCTCTCTCTCTCTCTCTCTCTCTCTCTCTCTCTCTCTCTCTCTCTCTCTCTCTCTCTCTCTCTCTTTTATATCTATATCTCCCCCCCCCCCCCCCCCCCCCGACCCACAGTCCAAAATACTGTGCCCCACTTTTAGTGCTCACACACGGAGAGAGACAATTTGTTTCAATCTGGTTGTAAAACTATAGGAATTCATTAGCAGGCGATTTGGTCTCTATGAAACTAAACTATAGTTCAATTGATAGAACGAAGTTGACGTCACTCAGGTCTTTTTTATTGTTTTTTGCCACTCATGTTTATGAGTAATTCTCACTAAACTGTATTAACCAATTACCTAAACTAATTATAGATAGTATGCGCTTGGCTAAGAAGTTCACACCATTGCCATCCGGAAGTAAAACGGACCAACACACAAAACCCTGAGTTACCATGAACTTTTATAGTATGATAATACAGTTCAGTGAGAATTACTCATAAACGTGGATGGCAAAAAAAAAAAAACAATAACAAAGACTCGATTGACGTCAACTTCATTCTATCTATACAGAGTTTTGTGTGTTGGTCCGTTAGACTTCCGGATTGCGATGTTTTGAGTGAGAATTACTCAAAAACATCGATGGTAAAAAAGACAATAACAAAGACCTGAGTGACGCTCGTACCCTCAGTCAACCCCCAGACACTCAAACCGTTCGTCCAAAACCATTTCCTTATGCTGAACGTTTCTGATTAAATTCAAGCTTTCATTTTATGACTTCAAGTGTTTACAATTATCAGTGTCTCCATGTCTTCACCTCATAACTGACGAGAAAAGGTTATCATCCACATCCCCCCCCCCCCCCCCCCCCCTCATTTTTCACGGGGGCTGCGATTTTACTATAATTCGAAATTTTTTTCCCATCTCTCCCTTTCTTTCTTTTCGCCAAGAGAGCGGTTAACGGTACTACAGACTTGCGAAGTCCCGGGTTTGAGCGTTTTTGCCAAGATGAGAACAATTTTAAACGACTGATGCAGTATTGGAAGGACGAGTTATCTGGCCAACATTTCAAATAATATAATAATAATAATAATAATAATAATAATAATAATAATAATAATAATAATAATAATAATAATAATAATGATGATGATGATGATGATGATGATGATGATGATGATGATGATGATGATGATGATAATAATAATAATAAATGGCATTTATATAGAGCTTCACCCCGTTGTCACAGGCTCTAAGCGCTTTACAATGATATAAAACAAAACATGTTACAGTAAGACAAGTGTTGATGGAAAAGTGATACAAATTCAATTTGACAACAAAACATGATAATAGTATAGATAAAAACGAAGCTGACGTCATATTATTGATTTTTGCCATCCATGTTTATGAGTAATTCTCACTAAACTGTATTAACCGTTTAAGGTTACACATAGTCCGTTATATTTCCGGATGGCAATGGTGTGAGATTTTTAGCCAAGCGCATACTATCTACATGAAACGGGACACCTAAAAAATGATGAATTGAATAGGGGTTTCGTCCCCCTGTTCCAAAGACGAAGCGACGAGTGAAACCAGACTGTACTTCACTGTACTTCTATTAAATTTGTCCTTATCTTTCCATCAAACATTTTAAATATACCGCCAAACTCCGTTAAAACAACTATTTATTTATCATTTTGGCTAGGAAATGTTATTTCAGAACAATTATATTTTTGATGCTGTGATTTTAGGTAAAATACTCACAACAACTGACAGCCAGGTTTGAAATACCAAACGCACGAAACTCTCTCTACCTCTCTCTCTCTCTCTCTCTCTCTCTCTCTCTCTCTCTCTCTCTCTCTCTCTGTGTGTGTGTGTGTGTACAACTTTTAACGTGTATAGTCTGATTGATCTGATTTAGTGAGAACTAATCACCAATAGATACAGAAAGCAGTATTCAGCAAAACCACCGTTCCATCTTCGTTTTCAAATATAAACTGATCAACTTATTTATTTTTGTCGTTATTTTTTGGTCCAAAAGAAAAATTGACTGGATTGTAACATTTGTCAAATTCTTCCCAATGAATTTTGGCATCGTACAGAACAAAACAACGTGAGCTTTTATATAACGCAATGTCCACTAAACGTGCTCAAAGCGCTTTACAAATATGTCCCTGACCAATAGCAACACGAAACATGTAGAACGAGACATGAGGCTTGTTTTCAGAGAGAGAGAGAGAGAGAGAGAGAGAGAGAGAGAGAGAGAGAGAGAGAGAGAGAGAGAGAGAGAGAGGACGCTGTTAACGGCCAGGTACTCATTTTATACCCGAGTACGGTGAAAGAATGTGAGTAAAGAGCCTTTTTCAAGAACTCAACTATGCGCCGAGCGAGGCCCGAACCCAGGACCGTACGATCCGAAAGCAGGTGTCAGGCCACATCGCACAAAAAAAAAAAAAAAAAAACAGCAGATACATCTCTGGTTTACAACCTTTTTTTTTTTGTGTTTTTGGGACATTTGAGTTGATGGATATTTAAATTTCGAGACAAACATTTTCTGACCAAAAGGAAGATAACGAGGTTTTGTCATAATATAAAATTGGAGAGTAGATACATACGTATATATATCACACAACACACTGTGTTTGATCCATCAACACATCACCTTAAAACCCTTCTCTTCTTTCATTGCACTCAACAACACTCACTCCCCCCCCCCCCCTCTCCCTCCCCACTCCACCCCCACTCCTCACACTCCCACGTTTACCCTCCCCCCCCCCGCCCCGCCCCCCCCCCCCCCCCCCCCCACTTCCCTCTTCCCTCTTTTTGAAAACCCTCTTCTCCTTACTGCTTATTTTCATTATTTTTTTAAAAATTAAAACGTCATAACCGCCCTAATTCCGCCAAAAATAGATTTTAAAGATCAAACTTGAAGGCAACAAGTACAGTGTTATAAGGTAATTATAATCATATTGAGAATAACAATCTCTTTAACATAAACACTACATATTATAGATGCTGTTCGTTTGGCTAAGAATATAATAACGGACCAACATATAAAACTAATGTGTAGTCTTTAACGTTTATAGCCTGGTTAATACAGTCTATTGAGAATTACTCGTAAAAAATGGATGGCAAAAAAATAAATAAAAAAACAAAAACCAAAAGAAAAAAAACACACAAAAAAAACCCACAAACCCCCCCCCCCCCCCAAAAAAAAAAAAAAAAAAAAAACAAAAACAAAAAAACCAACAAACAAACAAACAAAAAAGCAAAGACCTGAGTGACGTCAACTTCGTTCGAACTCTCAACTTCGTGCACGATTCTATCTCCAGATTTATTCAAACTGATTTTTTATAAAATGTTAATTTAATGTTTATTTGTTGTTCAAATACAAACTGTTTATTCATATAGATAGAATGCGATTGGCCAAGGAGTTCACAACATTGCCATCCGGAAGTATAACGGACCAACACACAAACTCTGTGTAACCATGAACTTTTATAGTCTGGTTAATACAGTTTAGTGAGAACAACTCACAAACGCGGATGGCAAAAACAATAACAAAGGCCTGAGTGATGTCATCTGCATACTATCTATAAACTTCATCCATCCACTCTCTCATGTTGTACACATACATAACTTTGAGGAAATTTCCCCGAGTTGAACAAAACTAACCAGTAGATTTTTGACCAATCAGCATGGGTGGATGTTTATAAACCAGAATGTGAACGAAATCCATATTTACTTCATCTGTTTTTGTTTTTTTTGTTTTTATTTTGGGAAGGGGGGGGGGTTGTTTTTTTGTTGTTCTTTTCTTTTGTTTTTGTCTCTGTTTGTGTTTTTTATTTCGTTGGGGGGGGGGGGGGGCAATTAAAAAACAAGTATTTTGTCTTACTGCCATAGAACACAATCATTCTGTTGCTTGCTGCACCAGCTGCTACAGCTTTCCACCATTAATACCTCATCGCACTAATTAATGTTATTTTATTGTATTTTTTATGCAAACCCCATCCATAATTTCCTTCCACCGGAAGCAGGTTTTCTGACCCGTACCTGCCGCAAGCAGCTGTAAGCTGTAAACATTGTATTGAACAAAAACGAAGAGAAGGAACGAGTTTGACGTCACTAAGCTCTTTGTTATTGTTTTTAAACAACTGTTTTGGTGATTAGTTCTCACTCAATTCTATCAATTCAGACTATACACAAACGTTCAATGTTACACATAGTTTTGTGTGTTGGTGGTGGGATGTTGTGTGTAAATTGCCTAAGCGCATAGCATCAATAACAGGAAACATAACATTGAACATAAATGAAATAATAAAATAGTAAAATAAACTTGATTTTTTTACAAACGTGAGCTTTTATATAGAGCAATCTCCATTAAACGTGCTCAAAGCGCTTTGCAAGGGATCCCCAGCCAAAAGAACACTTAACATGTAGGACGAGACACATGTAGGACGAGACATGATGTCTGTAAGGCGATAATATAATTTTCTTCGGACAAGGATTACTCATTTTACACCTGAGTACAATGAGAGAATGTGAGTAAAGAGCTTTTTTTTTTCCACGGACTCGAATATGCGCTGCTCGCTCAGCTCGGAACGGGACTTGAACCCAGGACATTTCGACCCGAAGGCGAGTGTCATACCAGACCACATAGTTGACACACCTAACAATACAACAATCTGATGAAAAAAAAACACATTAAGTGATTGAAATTTAGTCCTTCAGAGCCATTATCATTAGGGGCCAGGGAGCCGGATTTAAAACCCCCCTTTTCTCGAGCGTAAAGGGCAGGAGCAGTTCTACATAGGCTTCCATTCATCGCTTTGGGGTCAACCGGGGTCTTTGAATTACACAACATAACCGCCTTTGGGATGCCTTTACATAAATCAAGGGGCTGACGACTCATTTGCCCAACGAGCTATCAAAAGACAATCCGTTGATTGGTCAAAAATCAGAATTTCATATGAGGACATAAGTTCGGAGAGGGGATACCCCCAAACCCCCCTGTCGTGGACAGAACTGTTATGAAAGAAATTAGGATCCATAAAATGTTTTATCATGGAGGCTCCCCCTCTATTTCTATTTTTGGCGTAAGTAGACGGGGGATAGCTTTTTGGATGTCATAAAGACTAGTGGGGAAAGGGGGAAAGCTTTCCAAAAAAAATCCCAATCGTCGTCTATCTCAAAGGGAACCCTTGGCCCCCTCGCGCAAACCATAACCCTTTGGGACAAAAACCCATATTTTCCGCCCAAAATAAAAAAACCAGTTTCCCACCAAAAAAAAAAAAAAAAAAAAAAAAAAAAAAAAAAAAAAAAAAAAAAAAAAAAAAAAAAAAAAAAAAAAAAAAAAAATTTGGTAACAAAAAGGGGGGGTAGGGGCAAAAAAACCCGGATAAAGGGGGGATGTGTCAATTTGGCCCAGCTTAAGGATTTAAAAAAATTTTTTGAAAAAACATTTTTTTTTTAATCTTCAACAACAAATAAAATTTCAACCCCCCCTTTAAAAAATATTTAAAATTTAAAAATCAAAGAGGCCCAACCTTTTTTTTAAAAAAAACCCCAAAACCAAAACCCCCCCCCGACCCCCCCCCCCGGGCCCTTTTTTTAAGCCAAACCCCCCCGGGGCCCCCCCTTTAAAACCCCAAAAAAAAACCAGGGCCCCCCCCCCTTTTCACTTTTAAACCGCCCCCCCCCCCCCCCAAAAAAAAAACCCCACGGGAACCACCCCCCCACGACTCCCAAAAAAAACCCCCCCAACCCGGCAACCCCCCCCCCCCCCGGAAAAACCGCAAGGCCCACCCCCTTCCTTTTTTTTTTAAAAAAAAAAAAATTTAAATCAATTTTTACAAACAAAAAAAAAATTTTTATCTTTTTTTTTTCCCCCCCCCCCCCAAAACCCAAAACCCCCCCCCCCCCCCCCCCCCCCCCCCCCCCCCCCCCCCCCCCCCCCCCCCCCCCAAAAAAAAAACCCCTTTTTCCCAAAACCCCCCCCCCCCCCCCCAACCCCTCCCCCCCCCCCCCCCCCCCCCCCCCCCCCCCCAAAAAAAATTCAATTTAAAAAAAAAAAAAATACAAAAAAAAAACAAAAAATGAAAATAAATACAAAAAAAAATTTTTAAAAAAAAAAAAAATTTAAAAAAATAATTTAAGAAAGAATTTAGGAAAAAAAAAAAAAACAAAAAAAAACCCAAAAACCCATTTTCCCACCCTTAACAGGGGAAATTTTAGCGAGTGTAAATTAAAAAAAATTTCTTACCCCAGTTGCCGATGTTGGGGTGTAATTTCTTTTATAAAACAAGACAAGAAAATGGGGAAAAAAACCCGGGGAAAATTTTTTTTCTCCTGCAATCGCCGAGGACTTCTTTCTCACATCAATAAATATCACTAAAAAAGCGTTTAAGGGGCAAACCACAAAAAGTGCTCAAAAGCGCTTTAAAAAACGGGGGTTCTTGACCAACAGCAACGGTAAAAATATTTAACGGGCTTTTCACAGAGACAACCGTTAATACCAGTACCATTTTTCACCTGAATACGGTGAGAGACCCTTTTTTTAAGGCCAACTATTTTCCAGCAAGGGTCAAACCCGGGCCCCCGATTCGAAAGCGATCAACTTAATTGTGCGGCTTTGTGGTCTTGTGGTATGGCACCGCTTTTGGAAAAAGGAAGGGGCCTGGGGTTCGAAAACCCCTTGGGGCATATTGAATTTTTTGAAAAAACTCTTTTAATTCCACATTCCCTGACCAACTCAGGTGTAAAATGATATTGCTCGTTTACATTTCTCGTCCGATAAAAATATAATTGTAATATCGCCTAACGGGTGTTCTACATAATGTTAAGGTAAATGTTGCTGCTCGAAGCTCAAGAAAAAAATAAAAAAGTGAAACTGAATTTAAACTTCAATTAATTAAAATTAAATTTTAATAAATTTGATCTCATTTGTAATTAAATTAAGCTTACACAATTTCACAATTTTATTTATTTTCAAAATGTTAAGGTTGCTGGGTTTGGGCCCCCGGGGCCCCTTGTAACGCGTTTTGAGACTGCGAGTGGATATTGCACTGTATAAAAACACTCATTTTAAAACTTTTTATTTCTGCAATCGCCCGAGGTCTTTTTGCTCATCACCAAGTACCCACTTATTTTTTTCTCTCTAATGTGCTCTCCTATTTATTTATCATTTTATTTCGTTTTACGAAAAAAATATACTATTTTGTTTTTTTTAAAAAGGGCGTGTGATATGTTTTAAATTCCATTAAGATTTATATCAATAAATCTTTGATTAAAATCTGCTAAATTATATAATTGTTTTAATTTAAAAAAATACCTTTGATGA
>NC_088373.1:25466562-25484062 GCF_034508935.2 Berghia stephanieae | reverse complement strand
CTATAAACGTTTTAAAACAGAGTAGTTTTGTGTGTTGGTCCGTCCGTTTTACTTCCGGATGGCAATGTTGTGAGATTCTTAGACAAATGCACTCTTTCTATTAAATCAAAAATATCTGTCTATGTCTGCTGACGAAGACGACAATTCGTATTTTTACGAATCTTTCTTAGTAGTTGGCAGGACTGATTTTAACAAGCCGGTGATTTCTGACTTCTGTCGGGATCGGAGCTCTGGCCAGGGCGGGCCCAATCCGGGACAAGCGGACCCAATCCGGGACGGGACTGAGTACTGAGTTATAATTATTAATGTTTTCGGGATTTTGAGAAGGCCGGGCTGACAAGACATTTAAAAGATCCAAATTGAATACAGTTGAGGGGTAGGAATTTAACAAATAAATAAATAGATAAATAATGAAACGAAACACGTTTTTAACAAGACAACACTGACAGACTTGAACATGTGTCAGAGTGTGGATTTGTCCGACTGTGCATGTGTCCGAGTGTGAGTGTGCCCGAGTGTCAATGTGTCTGAGTGTCAATGTGTCCAGTGTGAAATTGTCCGAGTGCGAATGTGTCCGAGTGTCACTATCGGAGTGCGAATGTGTCCCGAGTGTGAATGTGTCCTGAGTGTAAATGTGTCCGAGTGTGAATGTGTCCCGAGTGTAAGTGTGTCCGAGTGTGAATGGGTCCCGAGTGTGAATGTGTCCGAGTGTGATTATGTTTAGTGTGAATATGCCCAGTGTCAATATATCCAGTGTGAATGTGTCCGAGTGTGAATTTGTCCGGTTGTGAATGTGTCCTGGTGTGAATAGTTCAAGCCTAGGACGGGACGGGACTGGACGGGACGGATCGGGACTGGACGGGACGGATCGGGACTGGACGGGACGGATCGGGACTGGACGGGACGGATCGGGACTGAGCTAATAACCCGACCCCAATTTTCTTTTCCAGGAAGACCCCAGCCGATACCAAGACAAGGTGTAAGAGAATGGAAGGAAGCGGGTACAGGTATTAGCACTGGCGCATGGCCGACACTTATTTATTATTGGAACCGCTCGGGGAGATAAAAGGGAGAGAAAGCTTATTATTGTGGAGAGTGTTTGGGGAGAGGGTGGGTTGGGGGGGGGGGGGGGGGGGGGGGATGCGGATAGGTGGGTGGGTGGTCAGAGATTTTAAGGTTTGAGAAGAATTAAAAGCTAACGGAAACTGTGCGGCTATTTTGGTCTAGTGGTATGACACTCGCTTTCGGATCGGAAGATCCTGGGTTTGAGCCGCGCTCGGCGCATAGTTGAGTCTTTGGAAAAGTCTCTTTACTCAGATTCTCTCACCAAGAAGTGAAGTGAGCAGGAAAGTACCAGAAGACAATAGAGAATAAAAATTTCGCGGCGGCGAAATGGATACTTGGATGACGGGTTTACTGTTCTAAATTTTATATGTGCGTTATTGTTGTTGATTGTTTGTTTATTTTTGTTATTTTTGTTGTTGTTTTTTTTTTCTCTCTCAGAGTGTGTCAATTTATCCGACAAGTGTAATCATCAATCAGTTCTGGTGTTTGTATTTCTGTTGTTGTGGCAACTGTCAACACATTCCAATGTCAACACACCATCCAGTCCAGAAGGACATGCTTTTTCAAAATAAATAATAACGACTACAGGCTTGCTGAGAGGACGGCTTTAGTATTAAAATGAATATGGACGTTTCTCTTGTTTGAAAGTTAATAAAATTAAATAGCAATATATATATATATATATATATATATATATATATATATATATATATATATATATATATATATATATATACATATATATATATATATATATATATATATATATATATATATATAGAGAGAGAGAGAGAGAGAGAGAGAGAGAGAGAGAGAGAGAAAGATTTAAGGATAAATGGAGAGATCAAGAGAGAGTGTGTGTGGGAGAGAGAGAGAGACAGAGAGAGATAGATAGATAGATAGATAGTTATATAGATAGATAGATTGATAGATAGATTTAAAGATAGATGGATGGATAGATAGATAGACAGATAGATAGATAGATAGATAGAGAGAAAGAGAGAGAGAGAGAGAGAGAGAGAGAGAGAGAGAGAGTGGGTGAGAGAGAGCGAGTGATCGAGAGAGCGAGAGAGAGAGAGAGAGAGAGAGAGAGAGAGAGAGAGAGAGATGAACAAAAAGTAAAAATAGACAAAGTGGGTGAGATGGATGAACAGATAGTGATGGAATGATGGATTCTACAAAATAGAAAGAGAGGGTTAGGGGGGAGGGGGGGAGGGGGGGGGAGAAGAGAAGATAATTGGGGAAGGGGGCGGACGGAAGGGGAGGGGGGGGGGGGGTATCAGATAAAAGAATTCTTGAGCATTTCTGGACCTTTGACATTTAAGTCAAAAGATTTTCCAACTCTCTATCTATGCTCACCTTCCAGTATGCCTGATATTAAGACTTAAGGTGAATAGCAGCCCTTTGTGATATAGATACACTTAGGGTTGGGGTGTATGGGGTTCTGGAAAATACTCACAACTAACTACATGTCTGTCAAAACAACCACAATTCCTTAGAAACAACGACAACACACACGCGCAAACACACACACACACACAACCACACACACACACACACACACACACATATATATATATATATATATATATATATATATATATATATATATATATATATATATATATATATATATATATATATATATGTGTGTTATATATATATAAGCAGGCGTGACTTTAACTGCTTTTCACCAAAGGTTAGAAAATGAATTTTGTGATCAGAATGAGGAAAATCTTATGAAATTGATAGCTCTTTGATAGTTGAATGAATACAATTTTTGAGAAAGAGAAATAGAAGTGGGAAAGAACGGTAGATGGGGAGAGAATGAGGAGGGAGAGGTAGAGAGAGAGAGAGAGAGAGAGAGAGAGAGAGAGAGAGAGAAAGAATATATCTTTCTATCTATATCTTATCTATCTATCTATCTATATCTATTTATCTATCTCCTTCTCTCTCTCTCTCTATCTCTCTCCTCTCTGTCTCTCTCTCACACGCACACACACACACACTCACACACACACACACACACATATATACACAATCTCACTCACTCTCTTTCTGTACTTCTATGTGTACGTGGTGTGTGTGGGGGGGGGGGGGGGTGCATGTGTATTTGTGTGCGAATAACATTTTTATTTGCTCAGCATAAAACTAGAATTATAATAATAATAATAATCACAATACTTCTAAAGCTGTAATCGATTATGTTTTTGGCCCGCCGGGCCTTTCAATAAAAGTCTGGAATTTATAAATTCCATTTTGTTTTGATGGATTAAATAGAGATGAGGCAATTCCAGTATTAGCAGCAGGCAATTACAACTCATGATATTTCCGTCTTTCTCTTTTTTGTCGTACAAGACGCATGCTATTTTAAGTTGTCTCCCCTTTTATTATGTCGGATTCATTCAATAAAAGGGGAGTTATCTACCTTTGAAATTCGACGACGTGTTTTGAAATGGCAGCGCACGGTATCTAGGCCTAAATTAAATGAAGATGAATTTCACAATTATTGGAAACTGTTCGAAATGTTGCTTGAAATAGATTAAAAGTGTTTCGTGACAAGGGGAGGGAGGTAAAGGTGCTGCTGGATTCTCCCTCATCCCCTTTTTTTCTCCTCCTCCTCTCTCTTTCTCTCTCTCCCTCGCCCTTCTCTTCTCTATTTCATTCTTTCACTCTCATTCTATCGATCTAAAATGTCTATCCTGTCCTATCTATCTATCTATCTATCTATCTATCTATCTATCTATCTATCTATCTATCTATCTATCTATCTATCTATCTATCTTTCTATCTATCTATCCATCTGTCTGTCCTAGCTATTTATCTATCCTTATTTATTTTTTATAATTTTTATATATTTATCTAATCCATCCATCCATCCATCCATTCATCCAGTCATCCATCCATCCATCCATCTATCCATCCATCCATCTATTAACTCCTCCATACAGGTAGAAGTTACCTGTCCGTCACCCGATCAACACCTCATCTCATTAACACCTATCATGATGTTGAACATTGACACCAATCTCATGGCCTGTCAACAACGTTCTTAACTACAGTGATAAAACAAATACAACGAAACACTGTCGTATCCGAATCGTTCTTGATGAAATGAAATACCAATTATTAACACGGCTACTAGATTGGCCAAAATTGGCCCCAATTGGCCCCTATTGAGGGATGGGTATATAGATAGATAGATATATAAGTAGATAGATAGATAGATGAATGGATGGATGATATATAGAGAGATTGAAAGATAGATAGATATTCAATCGTGTTGGAAGTGTTCAACAAGCAACAAGACACAACAAACCAAAATCATGTAACACACAGTCCTGACGATGGCTGAAAGATCTGAAACATCGATGTAGACTGATTCCATAATAGTGGTAAATATTACAATAATAGATAGATAGATAGATAGATAGATAAATAGATAGATAGATAGATAGATAGATAGATAAATAGATAGATAGATAGATAAATAGATAGATAGATAGATAGATAGATAGATAGATAGATAGATAGATAGATAGATAAATAGATAGATAGATAGATAGATAGATAGATAGATAGATAGATAGATAGATAGATAGATAGATAGATAGATAGATAGATAGATAGATAGATAGATAGATAGATAGATAGATAGATAGATGGATGGATGGATGGATGGACAGACAGACAGACGGACGGACGGACGGACGCAAAGTCCCAGGTTTGAGCGTTTTTTTTGCCAAGATGAGGATCATATAAATCGATCGATATCTGAAGGTCGAGTTTTCTGGCGCAAATGTTCAAATATGGGTTTTTCCAGAGTATGGCAGAATCTACTATCTCGTCATTAATAATTGTAGTGTTGGATGTTGAAGTGTTTAGCGATTCACCTTTTCATCACTCACCGCATTGGATATGGTTCGTTAACCCATTTCAATCTGGGGTCGATTTTGCTCCAACCAATTGGTATTTTCCTTTATAGAAAGTGTTCGCTTGGCTAAGAAACTCACAACATTGCCATCCTGAAGTATAACGGACCAACACGCAAAATATGTGTACCCGTAAACGTTTATAGTCTGGTTAATTCAGTTAAGTGAGAATTACTCACAAACATGGGTGGCAAAAAACAATATCAAAGGCCTGCCTGACGTCATCTTCGTTCTATCTATATTACTGTACGTCCTTGGCACAATATTTCATTATCTTTTGTTGCCTCTTCTTTTGATCAGATCATACCGTGTCCGGTAAAGGGTTATAAATTAGGCCAACCGACCTTTAAATAGCCTCGTGTATTCAAAAACGTAATCATAATCACACCAGGAATTAAAGTTTGAAGTGTTTAGCGGTTCACTTTTTCATCACTCACCGCATTGGTTATGGTTTGTTCACCCACTTCTAACTGGGGTCGATTTCGCTCAAACCAACTGGTATTTGCCTCTATATTACTGTTTGTTCTTGCACAATATGTCATTCTCTGTTGTTCCTCTTCTTTGATCAGATCAGATCATATCATATCATACATATCACGGAAAAGGTTATCATTTAGGCCAACGGACCTTTAAATAGCCTCGTGTATTTAAATTTAATCATAATTCTACCGGGAAATGATTATTATTATTATTATTATTTTTACCAAGCATTATTTCGAATCATTCTACAAAAGAAGCTTTTTTCCATTTCATACTTGAGTCTGTTCCAGAGTTTTAAACTATTGCTTATTTACAAAAAAAAAGTATTTAAAAAATCCCCTGATGCTGTTCTTTTATCTTCTTTTTTTTCACACTTTTTTTCCTTCTCTCTGTCCCTCTCATTTTCTTTCTTTCTTTCCCTATTTTGTTTGTCTTTCTGAGCGTCGATGTGGTCTTGTGGTATGATACTTGCTTTCGGATCGGAAGGTCCTGGGTTCGAGTCTCGCTCGGAGCATAATTGAGTCCTTGGAAAAAAAAAAGACTCTTTACTCACATTCTCTCACCGTACTTGTGTGTAAAATGAGTAGCTGGCCATTAACAGCGTTGTGTCTGTTGGAAAAATATTGTATTATCGCTGACAGGCGTCATGTCTCGTTCTTTACGTTCCGTGTTGTTGTTTGTTTTGTATTTTTCTAATTTTCTTCATTTCTTTATTTATTTCTCTCTTTCTGTTTGTCTTTTTTTCTTACTGTTTATATTGTATTGTTTTGTTTGTTTAATGACATACATCATACACGTCAAAGTGCGGCCATCATAAGACTGAAATACACAATCTATTCCTTTGTCACAACATTCGCACCACATTTCGTATTCTTGACGTTAAATTTATGGGGAACTGTATGATTTTCTATTGTGTACTACCCGAGCGAAAAGTCCTTCGGTGTACATCTTGTAATATGAATCTATGATTTGACATGAAATTAATTCACATTTTTACCCGTTTTCACCAAGGGAGCAAAAACAATGACTATACCCCTACTTCAATTTAAGCTGGAGTCACTTCGTTGTTTTTGTTTGTTTGTTTGTTTGTTTTTGTTTTGTTTTGTTTTGTTTTTTTTTTGTGTGTGTGTTTTTTTTTTTGCTTTGTTTTTGTTTGTATGTATTTTTTTTTAAGTTAAAAAAAATATTTATTTTAAATTTTCTTTTCTTCTTGTGTGTGTGTGTGTGTGTGTGTGTGTGTGTGTGTCTGTGTGCGTTCTTGCTCGTTTTATGAGGCTATGTGGTCTAGTGGTATGGTACTCGCTTTCGAATCGGAAGGTCCTGGGTTCGATCACCGCTTGGCGCATAGTTCAGTTCTTGGAAAAGGCTCTTTACTCACATTCTCTCACCGTACTTAGGTGTAGACTGAGTACCTGGCAGTTAACAGCGTTGTCTCTGTCGGAAAAAAAATATCGTATTATCGTCTAACATGCGTCATGTCTCATTTTACATGTTACGTGTTACTGTTTGGTCAGGGACCCTTTGTAAAGCGCTTTGAGCTAGTTAGTGGATATTGCTCTATATTAAAGCTCAATATTTTTTTTGTTTATTATTATTATTATTATTATTATTATTATGATGATGATGATGATGATGATGATGATGATGATGATGATGATGATGATGATGATGATCATGATGATGATGATGAAAACGGATAGGGTATTAAGTGTGAAGTTAGAAGTTAATCAACAAGACTAAAATTCCGCGACGCCTTCAATGAATTAATATTATCCAAGTGCTCGTGGTGAATAGAAGCAAGCGCCTTTCGGTATCGTCGTTAAGTAAGACGAGTGTCGGAATATCACCATGCCATTTCCACTGCTTGTCTCCCCTTTGATGTGATGTGTTTGATGTGTTCATTCGATACAGGCTTATTCCTATAATATGTTTCCCCCCAGGGCGGGTACCAAAGTGGGTACAACTGCCCCCCCCCCCCCATCCCCCACCTCCCCACCACCACCACCACCACCACAGATATCTACACTCCACGTTTATGATGTAATGATATTTATATTATTTCGATTAGTGAGTGGTAGAGTACATATTAGCATCATATTGTACCGTTATGCTTCTCAGACTTGGGCTACGGGGCTTTCTTGCTGATTCTAGGTAAAGGTTCTCTTCTTGTAACTCTCTCTCTCTCTCTCTCTCTCTCTCTCTCTCTCTCTCTCTCTCTCCATATATATATATATATATATATATATATATATATATATATATATATATATATATATATATATATATCTTATTGACCCCCAAATTTGCTCACTATGGACAACATGAGTGATTCCTGTTGACATCAGACATCTTGTTTGATGGATTATCTATATTCCGTCGTGGAATGCCTAGGCGACGATATCTTATTGTGATGTCATGGGAAGTAGTCCGTTCCCTTAATGGAAAAATTGTGCAAATCGTGTAACCAGCATGAAATTTTCACACAAAATGCAGAATTTTATGAGGATTTCGAAAATAGGTGGCTCCAAGTTGAAAAATAGCTGGAACCAAGAGTTATTGCCCTTTAAAGGTGACAAAATGCATTTTTTTAAAAAATAATTTTTTCCTCAAAAATTTACAGTTTTATAAATAATATATAACAATGTGGATATTTTGTTATTCTGTTGCGTACTCTGGACTCACAAATTATTTTTCCATTTGTATTTTATTGAAATATATTAGAAAATACGAAATTCAAATGGGATTTTTCTGGAAAGTAAAAAAAATATATATCTCCTTCCTAGAAACTGTTTAAATAGTTTAGAATCTGACATATATTTGAAATGCCACGCATTTCAAAAACATTTTTTAATCTTCACATCCTCTAAAACAAGCAATATTAATTTGATTAAAAAAACAAACAATAATAGACAATTCAACTGCCTAGGCAAGTACCCCTTCTCCTCCCGACACACACGTACAATCTCTCTCAAACATAAGAGTTATATGTATTTCTATCATATAGCAAATAAGACGTTTAAATTTATATATATTGTACAATACATATTTATTCAATGAAGAATTGAACCATTTAAAACATTTTTTCTGTGTACATATTTAACAGCCGCATTATTATTATTATTATAGATTTACATCCCTTTTTAATTACATAGTTTGTTGAAAACATACAATTGAAAAACGTGTTTAAAGTCAATCATTGTCTCTAGAACATTGACCATTGCAGGCACATAACAGATTACATGGAAGAGATGCCTTAACACAATTGCATCTTTTGGAGCATCCCTTTGATGAACAGTTACATTTAATCAGATTTTGTGAGGCATGTGTAAGGTCAGTCAAAGTGGACCACTTTGGCATCCCATCTTTTTTCCAACCAAAATCTGATTTGGAAGGAAGACTAGGGTCTTTAGCAAGAGAGCGTTTCCATACATAACCAGCTTCGTAAACTGCTCGATTTAAATGCTGTTTGAGAGCTTCACAAGTTGGTGGCATGTTGTCTGGAAGGCGTGACTTTTTTTTGTAAAAAGTTCATGCCGGCATTCATTGACAGCAGATAAGTTGGTTGCTCTGTCAAACAACAGACAAATCTCTGGATGATGTTGAAATGGCTGGCTATATGTTCCTTAGAGGGTTGATTAGCAAGAGCTTTAAATGAGTCTGTAACATCATCAAATGCGGCCCAAACTGAACATGCTATTTTCTTTCCCTTCCCTGCAAATGAGCTGACACTGTCACACCCCGTAAAGGCATGGAAGAAGGATATAGCCAGAGATTTTTCAGGACCCAGGGGTTCAACAATTGAGTGGATAGGTATCAGACTTCTATGTTTTCCTGTACCGTAGTTGACAAACAACTTTTCCATTCCCAACTGTGATATCAGAATGATAACCACATCTGTTCATGTAACCCCAGAATTGAAGTGACACTCGCTTCCATTTCTAAAAAATGCCATTCACAATTTTCACTAATTTGTGTGGTACACTATTGACAATGCTATCATGATCTATATTGAGGGGCGATATGAATGTATGATTTCTTATTTCTGCTCTTATAATATCAACTGCTTTTTGTATTGCAAAATCATCATTTGAATCTAAATCGGCAATAGCTGCTTGTGAAATAATATTCCCCTCTTTGAAAGTAACCAAGACTTCCCGCCCACCCCTGTATTCCATTAAAGAAGGAACTCTCGATAGTAAATTTTCTTTGAATCTAGTTTTATGTACATATACATCCGACCAATTTATGGCATTTAATTTTGACAAACGTAAATTGTAGAGATCATTCAGCTTAAACACAACATTTGTGTCTGTGCGAGCTTGTTGTTGATCAATAAAATTGACAATATCCTGTGTGCATTCTGCAATGTGTGTTTTGTATTTGTTGTCTGAAGTATTTTTACATCTAAAATCGTCTGCTCTTCTGTTGAACAGTATAAGGCAAGGCTTATGATACTTTGCTTCCCCCGCAATAAGATCACCCTCCGCAAATACTCTAAGAATACTTGTATCTGAAAGGAGGACAGCTTCCTCGTAGACTTTTTGTGAGAGAGCAAGAGTCCGGACCTCAGTCAATTCCCCTTCACAACCCTTACAAAACAAGCAGTGTTTGCTTACATGTGATGTGTTTAATGTGCCTCTAGTATCAGGACTTGCAACGGCTTCACTATTACATTGATTTATCTTCTTTGCAAGCCTTTTGAGTTTTGATTTATGAAACCTGTGTCTGCAATTCTTGTGGTAAAGTCCATCATTGTCTCTCAAAAATTAGCAAGACATTTCACAGGTTGGTTAATATTGAATTTCAATGCTATTGGCAATCTACCTGAGTCATGAAAAAGTTTGATATCCTCAGAAATTGCAACATAAGTGTCTTCAATACAATTTAACTTGGTTGCTTTTTAGGGTTTGTGAGAAGAGAATTTTTAATGGTTTCTTGACAAAACAGGCACTTCGACCAGTAAATTTCAGGGGAAGCTTGATCGAGTCTTGGAACTTTGTTCAGATTCTTACAGTCGACAATGGATGTCTGCCGCTTCTTTCCTCCTGCCATATCAGCGCATTCTAGGAAGGAAAGAAAAATAAAACAAAACCCCATGACATACTCGAGAGACGATATTTATAGTTATTTCCTACAAAGTGTGAATTACGTAGTTTATCAAGTTACAGAAAATGTTACCATCTTAAGGCGATATAGGGTAGCTTGAGAGCTGACAGAATGAACAAGTTTGTGTGCGTGCGAGTGTGTGTGTGTGTGTGTGTGTGTGTGTGTGTGTATGCGTGTGAGTGTGTATTTGTGTGTGTGTTTGCGTGAGAAAGGTTAAACACATATTAGTTGACGGGGCTTGGATAGCTCAGTGGTAAGATTCTCTGCAAAACAAAAAATAACAAAACAACAACAACAACAACACACACACAACGAACACATACTTCCAAATACCTGTTAGAATGGAACTTTAGTCCTTGCAATCTTGACTATTCAACAAATCAAACTAGCATTCCAATTTGACGAGGTCCCCAGGCATGATGCTTATTAATTTTAAGGAAACAAAGGACTGTGAGGCTGGCAAGTAGAAATGTAACAAACAAGTCAATACACTGTTTTAAAAAAAACATGAATAAGCAAAAGGTAAAACAATGTTCGTGTGAATATTAGCGTGTATTTGCAGAATTATGTGTGGAGATGTTCTTTTTTTGATCAACTGAGTTAATAATAAATTAGTTATCTTTTTTTTCTCGGGCAGCAGTATTGATAAACACCGTTATTCTATCATCAATCATCGACAGGCTAATCTATATCGAATCGAATCTAAAAGGGTCTAAATTTAGTACTGACATAACACATGCAACTTATATTATATTAAGATAGAAAAATATATTCAGATCCAAGCATGGGCCATAATCTTACTCTATCTATTGCATCCTGGAGGCTTATTGTGTGTGTAGAATGATATTCCTGTGACTCAGCTTTGATCTGACCCAATTCTTTTTTCACAACTCAATTCTTTTGTCATACGTTGCGCGATACTTATCGCACTAGCATGCGCATAAAGTAAAATAACATCACGATGATATAAGACATTTATAATAGATGAAAAAGATTGTTCCTTACCTTTTCAACGAATATCGATTGCACAAAATAAAATTGTAGTTTGTTGACATCGTTCAAAAGACAAAACTCATTCTCTCAGTTATTCTTTAGACAACACATGATGCCATTGTCGGTAGATGGAGCTGTCGTTATCTCGAAGGGAGAGGCGGTGACAGATGACAAAACCGCATTTCGATTTAGCATTATTGTACTGTACACACTGGTTGAAAGAAACCTCTTTAACTGCTTTAAATATTTTTTTTAGTCTTTTGTTGTTTTTTTTTTCGTTTACAGGCGCTAAGACATCCTAGTACATACTTAGTAAAGGATAGGTCGTCCTAATAACTCATCGTTTTGTTGCACGGGCAAAAAAGGACAATTTTTATTGGGGTTTTTGTCTGCTGTCAGAAGACAAAAAATTGTTTTAAAATAATTAAAAGCTAGATTTTTGGTAAATAATAATGGAAAACATTAAAACAAAAATATTTCCACGATCAAAAACTAATCAAGATGTTCTTAATGGGTAAGAATGTTTGATTTTTTTATACTTTTGTCATCGAGCGCCAAAACGTCACAAAGTGCGCGTTTTCACTAGAGTTTACGACGAATTTTAAGGTCTTTTCAATAAAAATGGTATTTGGAGCCACCTATTTTTCGAATCTTCATAATTTTCTGCACCAATTTGTATACTTAGTTTGCTGGTTACAAAAAGTGCACAAAACGCACGGAACTTGCCGCTAAGAAAACGGACTAAAGGGCGTAATTTAAAAAATAGTAAAGATTCTAGCTATAGACAGTATGCGCTTGGCTAAGAAGCTCACAACATTGTCATCCGGAAGTATAACGGACCAACACATAAAACTCTGTGTAACCTTGATTTTTTATATTCTGGTTGGTTAATACAGTTAAGTGAGAACTGCTCATAAACGTGGATGGCAAAAAAAAAAAAAAACAACATAAAACAATAACAAAGACCCGAGTGACGTCAACTTCATTCTGTCTATAGTGTTGTATTCAATAGTCTGATGTCATGTCCGCCCAGCAACGAGCAGTTTGGTTCTAAACAACGAAAATCGGTACTTTTTATTCTTCTTGATGGCGAGAACTTTTTTACATGTCATGTGATCAGAATGTATAAAAGTCAAAACATGATCAGATTTATAATGTTTCTCTCCTCTGTATACACTTTTATGCTCGTCGGAGAAATATTTCATAAGGGCGTCCGACATTGTTCCGATGGTTTAGAACCAGTTACTAAGTAACTGTGCGTCATTACGAGGGAAGTGACGTCACGACTGTCGAAGCCCATTGTCAAGTATATTTCCAGTCGTCCCACATAAATTGAAAATTGCAGATGTAGGCTCTATTTAAAATTTCACACTTACTTTGTCAGTTTATTACGCTTGAACATTAAAAACAATTATTATTATTATATCGTTCTATTTCCACCGGCAGCTGCTTTCTCGCTAAACACGCGTTTATTGATATGACAAAATGTGAGATTTCTATCACAATACATGTATTTATTACAATGAAAGACAACCATCATCATCATCATCATCATCATAATAATAATAATAATAATAATAATAATAATAATAATAATAAAAATAATAATAATAATAATAATAATAATAATAATAATAATAATAATAATAATAATAATAATAATAATAATAATATATTACACTTAAACAATACGACTAGTTGAGTGTTTAGTGCTCAGTGAAGTCACTGCGATTTTGATGTTCTTTGAGCCTATTTCAAGACTCGAGCGTGTTATTATCTGTGGCCCTGCCTGTGTTTTTGTAATTAAGTGGATCTTGTAGGTTAATTGTCTGTACCAGGCCAGGCGATAAAACACAAAAACACGAATACCTGGCGTACATCGCACATCAAATCTCACCTCACAACTGTATCTGCTTATCTACATCATCTACCTCCTTTATATATATATATGTATATATATATATATATATATATATATATATATATATACACACACACACACACACACACACAAACACACACACTTCGTCACTCAGTGACCTAGATTTGAAATTAAGATATTTAAGGTTTGTCAAGTGCGTTCCCTCCCCATTGGTTTACAACATAATAATAACATGTTATATAGTATGGTTATGAAGTAAAAGTCTCACCTTTTTGTGTTCGAAAATGAAATACGCTCGTATTATTATTTATCTATTTATATATTTATTTAATTATTTTATTATACTTTTTTGTTGTTGTTGTTTTGAATTAGAACTACCTGCCAGAAGGCGTGGACTGTAAAAAGTCAGAAACAAAATGAATAGAACAGCTTCAACAATTTTTTTTTAAAATTAGAAACAAAACAAACAAAAAATAACCAAACAAAAACAAAAACAAAAAAAAAGATAAAGCAAAACAATTGAATACAATAATTTAAAAAACATATCTCCTGAATCTGCTTTAAAAAAAAGTAATGCATTTATGTTTTTATTGTTTTTGTTGTGGGCTGAAGAATGATTTTGAGCCCGAAACGTTGAGTATAATATTTTGTTCTTTTTTAAAAAAAGACTATATATTCATTTTTTTTTGTTTATTACTAATTTTCTTGTATATATTCATTGATCTGACCTTACTTTTATTATTATCTATCATCCACAGACAATTCTAACAAGATGGACGACAGTACTATTTTCACGGCTTCCGGGACGTGCCACAGTCATCACCAACTGATGCTGCATCGACAACAACGCCAGCATCATCAGCAACAACATCAGCAACATCAACAACAACAACAACAACAACAACAACAACATCAACAACAAGAGATTCACCGCCATGATTGTGACGTCACTCAGCGTCCACAACCCAAGGACCAATCACAGCTTCCAAATTATCTCCCCTGTCGGAATAATAATAATAATAATAATAATGATGATATTAATTCTAAAAACGGATGTTTCGTAGCGAATGCGACAGGAATTCATTCTATACACCGATATATGGTTCTCACTTTGTGTTTCCTGCTACTCATAGTTTCCAATGGTGAGCATTCTTTTTATTGTCTTTGTGTTGGTTTTGGTTATATTATTATGCCATTTCTTTATACTTATTTTTGTTTTCATCACCATGATTGCAGCATCCACGCAAACCATGACTGTTAATACCACTACCATCACCACGAGCATCATCACCACCACCGCCACGCCGCCACCACCACCACCACTACCACCACCACCATCATCATTATCATCAACATCATCGCCATAATCATCATCATAAAATGATTATCAATATCTGTATTACCGCCTCTCTCCTCATCTTCTTCCTCCTCCTCCTTGTTTTTCCTCCTTCTCCTCATCTTTTTCTTCTTCTTCTTCTTCTTCTTCTTCTTCTTCTTCTTCTTCTTCTTCTTCTTCTTCTTCTTCTTCTTCTTCTTCTTCTTCTTCTTCTTCTTCTTCTTCTTCTTCTTCTTCTTCTTCTTCTTCTTCTTCTTCTTCTTCTTCTTCCGCTTCTTCTCCTACTTCTCCCATACCATCCCTCCCTCTCCTTTGTTTCCCTTCTAACTGAATCTTCCAACCTTCCTCAACTCTTCTCCCATCTTTCTCTCTCCCTCTATTCTTCTCAAATTAAAAGAGAAAGAACCCTTTCCCTTTTATCTCTTTGTGATTATTACTCACAATTCCACTGGCTTCTTTCAATGACACCAAAATCCCTCTGCCTATGCAACCCATATATCTAGGTTAACTAACCAATCATACGTACAAACTTAACCCGGTCTCCATTTACTCACGGAAAACAAGGAACTATAAAATTAGTCATTGGTAAGACTTGCCTGTTATCCTTTGGATAAGACGCTGATCCGTGATCCCTGTAAACGTGATATAATCTAAACCACCAGCCTGGGATATTCGATACTTTCCCCTGTCTTAGATCAAATCCCGATAATCCCGTGTGTTCTACGAGACTTGATTGGGTTATGCCCCTTAGCACGCAGACACGTCTATGGTTATGCCCCTTACAACTACAACATATTCTGCCTTTCTTCTGCTGTCTACAATACTGACAAAACACAGTATCTAACAAAAATGACATGAGTCAGTAAAATTTTTAAAGAATAAAAAAGAGCTTTTATATAGCTCAACATCCACTTAACATGCTCAAAGCGCTTTACAAGGAGTCCCTAGCCAACAGCAACACGTGACATGTAGTACGTGACATGACGCCTGTTAGGCGATATTACATTTTTTTTGGGACAGAGACAAGGCTTTTAACGGCCAGCTACTCATTTTACACCTAAGTACGGTGAGAGAATGTGAGTATAGAACCTTTTCCAAGGACTCAACTATGCGCCGAGCGAGGCTCGAACCTACCCAGGGCCCTCCGATCCGAAAGCGAATGTCATAGCGCACGACCACATAGCCGCAATAGAGAACGGAGTGGGTGAGACTTAGACCACCTTTCCAATACATGGATGGTCTTTGTTTCGTAATCAAAAGCAGGTACCCAGTTCGATTCCTCGCTGCGCTGTGTAGCCTTAAGCAAGTTACTTTTGTGGGGCTGCATTGCGGCTGACTTCCGCCTGGACTAGTCCAGTCTTCCCTATTGAGGATGAATTAAGGAAAATGTTATTTATTTCTTTTAAAAAACATATTTGTTATTCTTTCCAAAATGGAATAAAGTGTTTTATTAGCGCACGACAGCTTCATGCCCCACCCCCTCCTACTCCCATTCCCCCTCCCCCTCCATCTCTCATCGTATCGAGTTTCAGTGTTTTTGTGCACACATGAAATAAGTAGTTAAATAAACATTGGTTCTCTCTCCCTCCGCCCCCCCCCCCCCCCACTTCCCCCCGTCCCACCAGGATGTGCTCACCCGCTAACGTGTTCTAAACTCACCAACACTCACTCATCTATCTTTGTAATACGTCTAAACATAAACATCGACGATTCTCCCAGAAAAACAAACCACCAACCCCCCCCCCCCCCCCCCCCCCCCCCGCCCAAAAAAAAAAAAATTAAAAAAAGAACAAGAAGGGGTAAAATGGGTAGACATTAAGAGACCAATGAGTCGGGAGTTTAACCCGGTTTTATAGCGTTAAATGGTCAACATCAATTATTTGCTGCCCTTTGAACAGGACGCTAGCTATCACAACATACTTTCCATCTAGATGCAACAAACCCAGGTACTAAAAAGAAAACCTTAAAACATTTTTTCTCTTTTTTCTTTTCGTGTGTGAAGAAATATAAATTAAAACCTGAAGGTTAGCATAAGGGGTAGCACGCAATGACTTGTATCCGTTTCACGCTTTTAGAAACCGGGATAAGCCATTGATATATTTATTGGCTCTGAAGGACTATGGATATCGTGGTCTTCTGTGGACGAGTTGAGAATATCTTACGGAATGTTATATAAACTGCCTGTCAGTGTTATTATGTTTTACGTCCCCTTCACCCACCTGTCGATCTCATCAACCTTACAAAATACACACAGACGTGAGGACGAGAGATGATGTGTTTTTGTTATCTTCTCTATTTTATCCTCAATTTTTGAAATGTATTCAGTGTTTGCTGTTGTAATAGGATTCAACAGTCGTGACGTCACTTCCCTCGTAATGACGCATAGTAACTTAGTAACTTGTTCTAAACTATCGGAACAATGGCGAACGCCCTTATGAAATATTTCTATGACGAGCATAATATAAAAGTGTATCCAGAGGAGAAAAACATTATAAATCTGATCGTGTTTTGATTCGTATACATTCTGATCACATGGCATTTTTTAAAATGTTCTAGCCAGCATGAAGAATAAAAAGTACCGATATTCTTTGTTTAGAACCAAGCTGCTGGTTGCTGGGCGGACGTGACATCAGACTATTGAATCCAAATATCGGCCCCATTGGTTACGATATGACAAAACATCAGTCTCAAGTACACCAATGTACA
>NC_088373.1:25449062-25456562 GCF_034508935.2 Berghia stephanieae | reverse complement strand
AGTATGATTGGCGTGGAACAAGGCTCTGTCGGTACGTATCATATGCGGCTATGTGGTCTAGTAGGTACGACAATCGCTTTCGGATTGGAAGAATCCTGGGTTCGAGCCTCGCTAGCTCGGCGCATAGTTGAGTCCTTGGAAAAGGACTCACGTTCTCTCATCTGGCCGTTAACAGCGCTGTCTCTGTCCGAAAAAAAAATTGTAATATCGCCTAACAGGCGTCATGTCTCGTTCTACATGTTACGTGTTGCTGTTGGTCAGGGGCGTTGAGTACGTGTAGTGGATAATATTGCTCTATATAAAAACTCATGTTATTTTTTTGGTTTGTTTGTTTTGTTTTCTTCAATGATATGCTGTTTACTTTGTGAGGGCTTTGGCCAGTATGCTGCCCTACTCTGGAAAGACACGTATGTTTAAAAATTTGGTCAGGAAACTCGTCCTTCAGATGTTGATCGATTTCAATGACTCTCATTTTGGGAAAACTCTCATACCTGGGATCTCGCTGGTTAAAAGCGAAGCGGCTGGTTTTGTGTTTTTTTTATTGCCCCCCCCCCTCTCTCTCTCTCTCTCTCTCTCTCTCTCTCTCTCTCTCTCTAATATATATATATATATATATATATATATATATATATATATATATATATATATCTGTTTGTATATTTATATATCTATCTATAGATCCATCCATCTAACTATCTATCTCCTTCTCTCTCTCTCTCTCTCTCTCTCTCTCTTCCCTCTCTCTCTCTCTCTCTCTCTCTCTCTCTCTCTTCCTCTCTCACAATCTACCAATACCTCTTTCTTATCAATAGATCCAATAAAACGACCAGCTCAGTCCTAACCCCCCAACCCCCCAACCCCTCCCCCTCACTCACAGTCATTCCACCAACACCTCCACCCCCCCCCCCCCCCATGCCCCAATCTCATTCCTCCTTTGTTCCAAGTCACCCCCGCCTGTCTTGCACTCACCCAGCTCATCTTCCAACTAAAACAAATGCATTCATCTCCGTTTCTCCCCCCTGTTTGCTTTTCGCCCCTTGCCTTACCCAAACCCCTTTGCCATATCTAACAAGATATCTCTATCTGCCATCATTCTAGCGTACCTACGGTGAACAAAAAAAAAAAAAAACACTTATTAAAATTACATTTTGGGCAGACCAAAGTTGACTTCAATGCGGGGCTATAGTGTGGTTTGGTGGAAGGTCCGGTTCGAGTCCTGCTTTGAGCGGTGCTTAGTCTAGTCCTTGAAACAGACTGTATCTATATTCACAGACTAGAGCTCTATGTCTTTTTTCACCGTGCCTGATGGCTGTGTCTCCCCCCCCCCCCCCGCCCCTCAACCAAAGAAAAATATTTTGTAATATCGCCCAACAGGCGTCATGTCTCGTACTACGTGTTAAGTCTTGCTGTTGGCTAGGGCCACCTTGTAAAGCGCTTTGAACACGTTTAGTGGATTTTGCACTAAATAATATTCAGGTTTCTTTCTTCTTTAGTCTGTGAAAGAGGCGAGGCGGTGGGGGGGGGGGGGGGGGTAAACGATCGATTGCCCCCCCCCCCCCTGCCCCCAAAACTTGTCAGAAAGTCTATATAATCTATAGTCTCTATCATACTCATCCTCCCCCTACCCACCCCAACCCCTATATCCTCCCACTTTCTATTACTCACCCTTCTCCTTTCTCACCCCCACAGCAGCATTGCTTTTCACACCTGCTGTTACTCACTCTCTCCCACACACGTGTTCAATAGAAATCAACTCACCACAAAACAAACCCTCATCTGAAAGCCGCCATTCTTCATTAATATTCTCTCGGCCACCAGTGAATTATTTACAGACACAATAAACTTGGCCAAACTCTGAAAAAAATAAAAAAATAAAATAAAAATTTGGCCAGAAAACTCGTCCTTCACAAGTGTCGTTAGATTATAATGACTCTCACCTTCTCTAAAACTCTCGAATCTGAGACTTTGAGCTTTTATATAGCGCATTATTCACTGAACGTGCTTAAAGCGCTTTACAAGGGGTCCCTGGCCAACAGCAACACTTAACATTCAGGACGGGACATGACGCCTGTTAGGCGATATTGCATTTTTTTTCTGACAGAGACTAAAGCTGTTAACGGCCAGGTATCCATTTATTTACACCTGAGTACGATGAGAGAACGTGAGTAAAGAGTTTTCTACAAGGACTCAACTTTGCGCCGAGCGAGGCTTGAACCCAGAACCTTCCGATCGTTCCGAAAGCGAGTGTTATACCAGACTAGACCACATAGACGCACTTCTGAAGTGACTTTTATTATAGTCCCCGGTTTAATATAATAATATAATAATATTATACTTTGTTCATCCAAAAAAATGGAAATTCGTTATCGTATATATAGTATGCGCTTGGCTGAGAAGCTCACAACATTGCCATCCGGAAGTATAACCGAACAACACACAAAACTCTGTGTAACCTCAAACGTTTATTGTCTGGTTAATACAGTTTAGTCAGAATTACTCATAAACGCGGATGACAAAAATTATATGACAACAACGACCCGAGTGACGTCAACTTCATTCTATCTATAGTGTTTAACAAGATGAGGGTCCCTTTAATCTATCGATATTTGAAGGACGAGATTTCTGGCCAAAATTTTAAATACGTTTGTTTTTTTTGGGTTTTTTGTTTGTTTTTTTCCAATCGTATGCATACTGCATACCAACCTTGATAAGATTCTTGTTTTTGGCTGTGTGATTTGGCATTCCGCTAGCGCTGACCCCTTGGCTTATCGGAGACAAGGGCACTTACTCTGGAATGCTTGAAACGCATAGCAAGTCATAACAAGAGTTATCTGCCTTTGTTAAGTCCGAGTAATCAATCCTTGAACGCCCGTTAAACGGTGTCGAAAATAGACAAAAAGAAAAGAAAAGAAAAAAAAAGAGGGGGGGGGGGGCGTAAGAAAATTAGATAAATAATATAAAGAAAAAAAGAAGAAAAGAAAAGATAAAAAAAGGCAGAGGCCTTTTTTAACGTGATTTAATAGGTTTTCTTCTACGGGCATTTAACACACACACACGCGCGCGCGCACCACCACCACCTTATCAACAACAACGACAACGACAACTACAACATCAAACTGACGAGAGAGAAAGAGAGATACAAAGCGAGAAATAGGAAAGAAAGAGAGAGAGAGAGAGAGAGAGAGAGAGAGAGAGAGAGAGAGAGAGAGAGAGAGAGAGAGAGAGAGAGAGGGGGGAAGAAAGAAGAATGAGAGAAATACAACGAGAGAGAGAGAGAGAGAGAGAGAGAGAGAGAGAGAGAGAGAGAGAGAGATTGGGAGAGAGAAAGATTGCCCTTGCTCCCTGTATTTCTCTCTACCTCCCCCTCTCTCACTATCACTGTTTCTCTCTCTCTCTCTCTCTCTCTCTCTCTCTCTCTCTCTCTCCCCTCCCCCCCCCCCTCTCACTATCACTCTTCTAACCATTACTAAACCGTCACTCCCCCTCACCTCCTCTCCATCCTCCTACCACTACTCTCCATCCTCTCTCCTCCCCCCCCCCCCCCCCCCCCCCTTCGCGACCTTTCACCATACACAGCTTCTAACAGCCACTAAAACCGCACATCCCCTCACATCGACTGACCAAACTCAATTCCCAACCACACAGAGCCACACCCCACCAACAGACACCCAACCACCCTCGCACCCCCCCACCTCCCTACCGCGACCTCTCCCAATCCATGATCTAGATTAAGGCCCCTAATCGATCATCCCCATAACAGGATGGAACCTAATTACTAATTAACCACAGAGATGCCACAGCCCCACAACAGGACACCCGACACCATCGCACCACCACCGTCCGTCGTAAGGGAGAGGTGACAACCTTCATGACCTCTCGGGGTCAAGGGGCGGGGTTTTTATCTCTGCGAGATATGCGTCATCGCCGACATGGACCAATAGGAGAAGGCTGTAATATTATTATTTATTTGGTCTTTACTCAGTTGGATTCAGTGCGATGTGCATTTATTTGCAGGTCTGATAACCCAACTCCTTATGGGCTCATTGTTGTGATGGAAATCTAAAAAAAAAAAAAATGACGCAAAATATTGTTCATTATAACAAAGTTAAACTCGGCCCATAATAAGTGAGTTGGGATGTCAGACCTGCATATATGTACACCTCTATTCAGTGGGATTGACATTTTCTTTTAAAACTCTTTTTTTGTCATCCATTTACCTGGCTTTTACTGCATAAATAAATACATAGATAAATAGATAAATAAATAACATTTTTATTGGTGCCGCATTGTTAGATGCCGCTTTTTCGGCATTTCGTGAAGAGAATATATATATGTATGTAAATCAAAGAAATTCTGATGTCAACAGGAATCACCCATGTTGTCGGCAAAGTGAGCAAATAGGGGAGAGAGAGAAAGAGGGGGGAGGGGGGGGGGGAGGGGGGCGAGTCTAAGTAATCTTGCCCAAAGAATAAAAAACGAAAGTTTCAACGTTTAATTTACTCCTCAGATGCATTACTGTTTTAAGATGATCGGTCACAAATTAAATATTATGGGACCCAAAAAAAAACCCCCCAAAAAGATCGAGAGAACAAAACAAAACAAAAACAAAGCCCAAGAAAACAAGAAAATGGCTTCTAAAAAGGCATTGCGATAGTGACGTGACTCTAATTGGAGTATGACTCTATAATTAGATAGAAGAGGGTGGTGATACGTGCTAGGTAATGGGATATACGTCTTACGTGATAAGGGAATAGTCATTAGGCGATATCGCAGTCCCTAGAACAGTTTTGTTGTAGCTTTTGCTGACGTGGTTTATCTTTTAATGACTCAGTTTGTTTTATTGCATCTTCTGCGTCCGCCCACCCATCTATACCCTCCCATACACCCCCCCCCCCTTTTTGTATGTATGTGTGTGTTGTGTTTGTGTGTGTGTGTGTGCGTCTCATACACACACATACACAGTCTTTCTCTCTTTCTCTCTCTCTCTCTCTCTCTCTCTCTCTCTCTCTCTCTCTACTCTTCTCTTTCTCTCTCTTATATCTATCTACTATCTATCTATCATTCAGTATGTCTGTCTATTATCTATCTATCTTTCTATTCATTCTTCTTTTGTCTGTTTATACTCGGATAATTTCATCAATTCGTCGAGTTATTTATTTATTTATTTATTTATTTTTATTTATTTATTTATTTATTTATTTATTTATTTATTTATTTATTTATTTATTTATTATATATTTATATATTTATATATTTAATTTATGAACTATTTGTTTTATTTACTGCAATTTTGAATCTTTTCATAACTTATCCATCTATATATTTTAGTTTTCTTGTCATCTATCGTATTAAATTGCATATGTCAATTATCTCACGATTACCTCTCCCGATCCAGGTGAATACAACCTACAGATCCAAGATGTCAAGCTTGAAGACGAGGCAGATTATCACTGCCAGGTCGGCGGTTCTGAGGGTTCTCCTGGGGTGATGAGTCGGAAGGCACACTTGGAGGTCGTTGGTGAGGAACTCCTTTGGCTGAATGGATTGGTGGTGGTGGTGTTGGTGGTGGTGGTGGTGATGGTGGTGGTAGTGGTGGTGGTGGTGGTGATGGTGGTGGTGGTGGTGGTGGTGGTGGTGGTGGTAGTGGTGGTGGTGGTGGTGGTGTTGATGATGATGATGATGATGATGGTGGTGGTGGTGGTTGTTGTGATGATGGTTGTGATTTTGGTGATCGTGATGTTGGTAAAGGTACTGGTATGGTAGCTGTGATCTTGGTTTTGATGGAGGTGGTAATGGTGATGTTGGTGATTGTGGCTGTGGTACTAGTAGTGGTGGTGACGATATTGAAGAAGATGATGACGATGCACCTGCTGCTGCTGCTGATACTGATGATGATGATGATGATGTAGAAGAAGTAGTAGTAGTAGTAGTAGTTATAGTATTATTATTATTATTATTATTATTATTATTATTATTATTATTATTATTATTATTATTATTATTATTATTATTATCACCATCATCATGATCATCATTATTATAATTATTATCATTATCATTTACATCATTATCATTATTTCCCCAGTGCCCCCTCGTCGTCCGTACATCGTCAAACAGGGCAGAACCATCCCAGTGGTTCTCAACAGGCCCACAGAAATTCTTTGTAAAGCTGACGGAGGTACGTATGGAATTTCAATGTTTCTTAAAATTAAATTGAGATGTTATATAGTGCAATATCCACTAAACGTGCTCAAAGCGCTTTACAGGGGGTCCCTAGCCAACAGCAACACTTCACATGTAGGACGGGACACAACGCCTGTCAGGCGATATTACAATTATTTTCGGACAGAGCCAACGCTGTTAACGGGGCCAGGTACTCATTTTACAAATGAGTACGGTGAGAGAATGTGAGTAAATAACCCTTTGGACAGGACGCTAGTACTTCCCACCAGATCAAACAGACCCAGCTACCTAATCACTGCTGGATGGACAGAAATGAATAATCTCGACAGTACCCGGGATCGATCTCGGTCCTTTTGCGTGTGAAGCTAGTGCTTTACCAACTGAGCTACCGGCGGGACCCCCAAGAGTGCGTCAATAACTATAATATGATAAATGATGATCTTCGTGTATTTGAGTGGTATGTTTGCAAAACACGCTGTCGGCCATGATTACCTTTCCTTAGATGTAGGCTGCGTGTAAAATCCATCAGTCCGTCCATTTAGTTTTATCGACACATGTTCAAGACAAGACAAGACAAGCTATAAAATAACACATTACGAATTCGTGGGTGGCTATGGCTTTACAAGGGTGGGGGGGGGGGGGGGGGGGGGGGGGCAGAAAGCTCAGTTGGTAGGTAGAGCACTCGCTTCACAGTCAAAGGGACCAAGATCCGATCCCTGGTGCAGTCGAGATTATTTTTAAAATCTTCTGACACCCCCCCCCCCTTCCCCTTGTCCACCCAGCCAGCAGTGAATGGGTAGCTTAGTCTGTTAGTTAAGGCAGAAAGTACTTTGCGATAGTCTAGCGTCCTATCCAAAGAGTAGTAAGCAATTGCTATTGTCCGTTTCACGTTATAGAAACGGGATAAACTCCGGCTCCATGGGCTGAATGGCTCTGAAGGAAATATTACAATAATTTTTTTTACGACAGACAACGCGGTTAACACCTGAGTACGGTGGGAGAATGTGAGTTAAGAATCTTTTCCAAGGGCACAACTACGCGCCGAACCCAGGACTTCCGATCCGAAAGCGAGTGTCAACCCACTAGATCACATATAGCCACACTGGCCATTAATGTCATTAGATTCAGTTTACTGATAGCCTGGTCTTAGCGGATATAACAGAAACGTTTGCCCACTCCATAGGGTACTAAAAATAATTTTAAAAATATATATAAATATGATGGCCTTCTGGGAGGTACCGTTTGATGTGGTCTCCTAGGCATTCCTTGAAGGAATAGATATAGCTAATCGGGAAAACAAACCTTTTGATGTATTCA
>NC_088373.1:25411562-25446562 GCF_034508935.2 Berghia stephanieae | reverse complement strand
AGAAGAAGAAGAAGAATAAGAAGAAGAAGAAGAAGAAGATTTCTCTTCTATTTCATGTAATAATAATGAGCGCCTTGCTTTGTTTATCATTTTCACCCCCAGGTGGTTCCGGGACAAGGAACAGATCATTGGAGCCGAGGGGAACGTTCTCCACATCCACAACATTGACCCGTCTTACAACGGAGCGGAGATCTCCTGTGTTGGAACCAACATGGTCGGGTCAACCAGGGTGGACAAAACCTTAAACGTTGAATGTAAGTCTTAACCCTTATCAGACCTTCTAAACTTTTCATCCTGGGTGTGGTTCTTGACCTTCCATAGTGGGAAGGGAGGCCACTTACTGTGTCTTCTATACCCATATAATATCTGTTTTTCAAATTGCTTTTTTTTCATTGTCGTGAAAAGAGATTACTGGTATTATCCAAAGGGTAGCAAGCATATTGCTAGTGACCGTTTCTCGCTATAGAAACCGGGGTTAATTCCGGCTCCACGGGCCTTGTGGCTCTGAAGGACTACTTATCACCTATTCAAATTGTGTTCTCTCCCTTTTTTTACCACCCAGATGGCCCCAGAATTACCCAGATTACCTCTTGGGTTGGCACAGACATCGGGGAATCCACAGAACTGAAGTGTGAGGTGGACGGGAACCCCACGCCCAACATCATCTGGCGTCGTCAGCAGCCTGGGCGGTTCCCGCACGGGGCCCTGACGACACAGAGTGTGTATCGCATAGACCGTGTCAATATCCAGAGCTTTGGTATCTACGTGTGTATCGCCAGTGTGTCGGGATTCAGAGACGAAAGCAAGGAGGCGTTGATTCTCAAAAATGGTGAGTTTTGTTTTTGATGTAAGTACCGAGGTAGTATTGAGTAAGCTTTGATTACACTGTGGACAGCTAAGGAGATTGGGGTTCGAGTCCCATTTTGAATATGTAAACGACCAGATTTCTTGATATTTACGTACGTGTGTACTGCTAGTGTGTCGGGATTTAGGTCATCATCACAGCTTGTCACTCCAACCCCGAACCCACTCCACAGCATCTGTGGAGCAGACTCTTAGGTCATGGTCAGTGCAGCTGGGCCCATCCTGGCATTCTCTAAGGATGTGCTCCATGGTCTGCTCTGGGCACCCACATGTACAAGCTAGTCTCAGCCAGCCCATACTTTTTTCATGCCTCCAGCGTTTTTTTCCCAATTTTTGCCGTGCTGTGTTGAGTGTTACCCATTCAGTTCTGTAGGGCAGTTCTTCTCTCGGATCTTCAACGGCTTCATTTTGCATGGTGAAGAGAGCCCTTAGTTCTCAAAAATGAAGAGTTCTCTTCTTCTCACTCCTCCTTCTCCCCCTCCCCTCTTCCTCTTCCTCACCGCCTCCTCTCCTCATTATCCTCGTCCTCCTCATCATTATCATCAGCCTCATGTTCAGCGTCATCGTCTAAATGTTACTTTATTTGCATGCAGGTCCTCCCCAAGCCCAAAGCAAAAAGACACAGGAAGCGGAGGAGGGAGAGAGGGCGTCCCTTGAGTGTAAAGTGGCCTCGATCCCTCTACCTACTGACATCAAGTGGTTCAAACAAGGACGTGAGCTCATCACGGACCAACGGTCAGAAAGGTAATGAATGAACGTTTGGCGGAATCATTCCTATTTTCACTCTTCCTTTCCGCTATTCCGCTTTGTCTGTAGAATTCCGATTTTCAAAAATGATGATAATGGTAAGAAGAAGAAAAAAAGGGGGAGAGGACAGGGCTTAAAAAGGTGATATTTCATTTTAATGATTGCCAAAAGGGAGCTCCGTAGGAAAATTAATTGCACTCCATTATCGTATTTTTTTTTACTCCTTGTTCATTCCACTACCTAACACATGTGCTATATGTAGTTTTGCCATCTTTACTGGAATAGTGCTGATTTTATGTGTTTGGTGGAAAAGTTGGTGGTCATTTTGATACAGAATAATCCATTCATAAGAAATTCCTATTTTTTGTCTCAAATTCCTATATATTGATGTTATGATTCCACTTTTAGAATGTGAAGTGTCGGCAGGTCTGGTTTCAGGTGGGGAGTAAATCGGCCACTGTTACTGTTTGAAGATGTTTGGGAACAAAATTTTATAGACCCAATGAATATTCATATGGCCTTGACCGAGAGAGAAAGCGTCCCTCCCTGCACATGCGCAATCACTTAAAAAGTGAACCCTGCAAAGGAATTGGCGTTTTTTTCTTAATTCTCTTGGATTAAAAATAAATTATCGACTTATATTGATGCAGTAGTTATTTACTGTTGCTTTATCGTCGCTGTATCATCTTTATCATCGCTGTATCATCTTTATCGTCGCTGTATCATCTTTATCATCGCTGTATCATCTTTTTGGCTTTACTAGTCTTTAATAAACACATCGAAACTATTTCTTTCTTTTTTTTTTTTTAATTTTTACTTTGATTCATGACGTCACATGTCTTGCCCTCTCACCCCCACCAGATTCATGATGAAACAGCGGACGTCCCTGTACAGGGTGACCTATTACCTTATCATTAACAAGGTCAAGGCCGAGGATTTCGGCTACTATAACTGTACGGTCACCAATGGACACGGGACAGCCGTGGACAGGATTGAGCTCAAAGAAAAAGGTGAGATTATTATTATTATTATTATTATTATTATTATTATTATTATTATTATACATTTTGAAGACTATGTGGTATTGTGGTATGAAACTGGCCTTTGGATCGGAATGTCCTGGTTTCGAGCCTCGCGCGACGCATAGTTGAGTCCTTGGAAAAGGCTGTTTACTCATATTCTGTCACCGTACGTACTCAGGTGTAAAGTGAGTACCTGGCCGTTAACAGCGTTATCTCTGTCCGAAAAAAATTGTAATATCGCCTAACAGACTTCATGTCTCGTTCTACATGTTACATGTAGCTGTTGGATAGGGACCGTTTGTCGGGAAATTATTTTACCTCCATTAACTTCATCCATATGTCGCCAATGAAATCAATCTATATTTGCTTATTTGTTTTTTAGTTGTTGTTTTTTAATGTTTTGTTGTTTGTTTGTTTGTTTGTTTGTTTGTTTGTTTTTGTTCTTTTTTTTTTGTGTGTGTGTAAATAACCTAAGTGTCTGTGACAAGCATTTGCTTGAAATTGTCCTCTTTTGATTTACAAATTTCTCTCTCTATCTACCCCCCCCCCCCTCCCGCCCACCTTACGTCCCTGCTCACTCTTCTGTCCCGTCCCTCCACAGAGACCCTCCCCATCACCTTCATCATCGTCGGCATCATTCTTGGATTCGCCGCCATCATCGTCATCGTCGTCGCCTGTGTTCTCTACAGACGATTCTTTAAGAAAGATGACGTAGGAAGTGTACTAGGTTAGTAGCTCGCTATTTAAACAAGAATATTTTTTTAGCGCCCAGAGCTTATAATATTGCTTGATACGTTTCCGCTATATAAACATACACTATAATAATAATAATAATAATAATAATAATAATAATAATAATAATAATAATAATAATAATAATAATAATAATAATAATAATAATAGATCTAATAATAATAATAATGATAATAATAATAATAATAATAATAATAATAATAATAATAATAATAATAATAATAATAATAATAATAATAATTATTATTATTATTATTATTATTATTATTATTATTATTATTATTATTATTATTTTATTATTAATTATTATTATTATTATTATTATTATTATTATTATTATTATTATTATTATTATTATTATTATTATTATTATTATTATTATTATTATTATTATTATTATTATTGATATGTTCTTTTATAAAAATACGATTCTTAGTCATTAAAATTTTTTAATTCATCATTGTGGGGCTATATGGACTTGTGGTATGACACTCTCTTTCGGATCGGTCCTGGGTTCGAGCCTCGTTCGGCGCATAATTGAGTTCTTGGAAAAGACTCTTTACTCACATTCTCTCACCGTACTCAGGTGTAAAATTAGAATTAGTACCTGGACGTCAACAGCGTTGTCTCTGTCGGAAAAATAATTTGAATATCGGCTAACAGGCGTCATGTCTCGATCAACATGTTACGTGTTGCTGTTGGTCAGGGACCCATTGTAAAGCGCTTTGAGCACATTTAGTGGATATTGCCCTATATAAAAGCTCTATTTTTGTTTTAAATTCCGTTTTTGTCATCTGACTCGACCCGCCATTATTTCGTCTGGAGACAATAATTTAAAATTCTGCAATTTCAAATTATTATTTTAAAAATTTCTCCCCAAAATAATATCGTTTATTGCCTTAACAACAAACCAGATCTATACACAATTTTTGTTTGTTGTTTGATTATTGTTGGTTTAAATTTTATTTGTTTTTTTTCATTTTTAAAAAATATAATATTTGGTCTCCTCTTCGTGTTCTTTATTTTCTCTTGGATAATGTAAATGTTGCTGCTCGAAGCTCGAAGAAATAAAGAACAATGTGAAATTGAATGTAAGCTTCAATTTAATATACGAAAACAGATCAAATTGACGTTTCAGGTTTCCCCTTAATCAACAAAACAGGATGAATGAAACGCTACAGAATAATGAGATAATGTGGTAGTGGCGTTCTACGCCACATTATCCCATTCGTCTGTAGCGTTTCTTTCATCTTGTTTTGTTGATTAAGGGGAAACCTGAAACGTCAATTTTATCCGTTTTCGTATATTAAATTAAAGCTTACATTCAATTTCACATTGTTATTTATGCATTTTCTCTTTCATGTTTATGTATTTATTTCCTTCTTTTACTCGTCAAACTTTAGCTACATGACCATTAAGGCTCACGGAGCTGGAGTACATTTTTGTCTCTTGTCACGTTTAATAAACACACTGGTCATTGCGTGCTAATCTCTGGACAGGATGCTAATCTATCGCAAAGCAACTATATTGTATACCAATGTAAAATAGTTTTTAAAATTGTCATTGCACTAACTAAAACATGATGAAAAAGACCCCGACGTATACTTATTTTCAGGTCTGATGACCCGAGTTGCTATGGGCCCACATTTGTAATGGAAACAGGCACTCTCAAACCAACACAAAATCATGTCCATTACAATAATGTGAAATCAGGCCCATAATTGCGTTCGGTTATCAGACCTTCAAATATATGCACGTCGATAAAATCCTATTTTTTTCAAAGTGAAACACTAACAACAACATGGAATAGACACTTTCATAATATACTATATAATGTTGTTCATTTAATTTCTTCTATGTTGTAATCTGATTTGGTTTCCTCTTACTAGTCAAGAAGGAAAATTATATGGTGCGAGAAAAAAAAAACGGGGGAAAAAAATATAGCACTGTTTCCTGTTAGAAACGGAGATCAGGAACATTAGAAAAGTTCATCTGCAACAACAGCAAGACACAATTTAACATTTAATAAGGTTCAACAGTCGTGACGTCACTTCCCTCATTTTGACGCTTGGTAACTGGTTCTAAACTATCGAAACAATGGCGGACGCCATTATCTCCACCGCCCTATGAAATACTTCTCCGACTCGCATAAAGGTGTATCCAGAGGAGAAAAAACAGGTCATGTTTTGACTTTTATACATTCTGATCACATGACATGTGAAAAAGTTCTAGCCAGCATGAAGAATAAAAAGTTCCGATATTCTTTGTTTAGAACCAAGCTGCTCGTTGCTGGGCTGACTGATGTGACATCAGACTATTGAATCCTTTTGACGGGTCGCCCGTTACAAAGCATTAACCAATCAGAATATTTCCCGCCATTTACCCCGTTTCGTCCCCTTGACTATTTATTTCCTGTATGAAAAGGCCTGAGATATCCTTAGTACAAGTCAAACACACAAATAGGTCAGGCCCAGTTAGTGAGTATTTCTCACAATATTTTGACACACTGACTAAAGGAATTTTGTCAACATATTTATTACCTGTAAAATTGTGTACCCGCGTAATCTTCAATAATAGTGAGAAATAATAATAAGTTTGATTCTGGTTAAATATGAGATTTGCAGCTACAGACTTCTCAACTTTTCCGGTTTATTGTTGTTGTTGTTTTGTTGTTGTTTTTTTTTTCTCGCACCCGATATATGACATAGATTATTTAAACAGCAGGCTGGGGTCAGCTCGGTTGGTAGAGCACTCGCTTCAGACGCAAAGGGATCGAGATCGTTTTTTTTTTTTTTGTTTTTTTCTTCTGACCCCTCTGTCCACCCGGCAATGATTGGGTAGCTGAGTCTGTTAGTTTTGGTGGAGAGTACTTTGCGATAGACTAGCGTCCTATCCAAAGGGTAGCAAACAATTGCTATTGTCCGTTTCACGCTATAGAAGCCGGGATAAATCCGGCACCATGGGTTTAAAGGCTCCGAAGGATTGCTTATTATTAAAAATACAGTTTTACTGTTTTATATATATATATATATATATATATATTATATATATATATATATATATATATATATATATATATATATATTATATATAAACATGTGTCCATACATCAATATAGTGACAGAGGAAATCAAATAATGAAGAGTCTGTCGTTTACTCATAATATACTCCATTTTAAATTAACCCTTTTACAAGCGGAGGAGGGGAACAGTAAAAGCGATACGACACCGGGAGGTGGGGGTGGCTTCATCTTTGAATGGAGTCACTAGTCGCATCTCTTTTTATTTACAGCATCTCTCACGATTGTGAAATGCACTGAATTCGCTGTCAATGAGTTTTTAAGATAATTAAATATTATTTATTGTATGATACGGTGACAAAATAGTAGTAAGATTTTATTTTAAAGTTTCGTTCCGCGTGAAAGGGTTAAATTTGCATATTGTACAATGCCTTGTTTCATTTCCTGTGATGTTGTTATTATACTTATTGCTACTTGCATGCGCACAAAAATATCCTCCTCTCTCTCTCTCTTTTCTCCTCCTCCTCCTCCACTCCCCCACCCCTGGCCCATCCCAATCCATATTCCCTTAACACCCGAAAAATGAATTTTAAAATTTTAATACGATTTTCATTTTCCTACTGCAATTGGCATTTCATTTAATTATTAAATATCAATAATCCTATGTTTATTTCACATAATTTTAAAACGCTCTTAACACATTGATACTGTAAACTAAAATTATTATTTTTTTTGTTGTTGTTTTTTTTTAACCACCCGCTTATCTATCTCCCTTTCATAAAAACAAAAATTAAATAAAATGATACCATTTTCTCACGTTCCACAACTTCCTATAAACCAATCACCCCCCCCCCCTACCCCTTCCCCCATATTATTTTTGCATCGTCCATCACTGCTTGTGTAACAAAATAAATATTCATAACCCCCATTTCTCTTATTTAACCTGCCTAAAACTGAATAAAACAAAAACCCTTCCCCCTGACCCCTGACCCCCTCTAACCCCGTGAACCTTGAACCCTTGATGAACCCTACAACTGATGCAGACACTCCCGATACTGCTACCACCAAAACAGGTTCCTACACGGACACAGACAGTTCCTCAGACAAGAAGATCCGAAAGGACGCCGATTCGCCGAGCACGTTGATGGGACAACTCCGTCAGGGCTACACCAAGGATTCTTACAGATTTTCTGCTGATTATGACGATATGCCATATAAGGTAAGATTTTTATTATTTATTTTTTGTATGTTTGTATATCTGTTTAACCGTCTACTTACCAACCATAGGAAAATCGTCCCATTCGTTACGATACAACCAACATTTTTCTCATTCAAATTTCTTTTGTACCTACATCATAAAATTTAAAGGAGAGGGTTAAGTGTAAAACTTTGTTTCATATTTTGATAAGAGATTGCAATTTGGAAGCAGAAGACGTTTAAGTCATCACTTTCCTCTCTTCCGGTTCAAAACTCATTTGAATTGTGCAAATTGCACTAGTTATTGAATAACTAGTCCTAGTTATGTATAAGTGTTGTGTACACGTCACAGGGAGTTGTCCCACGTTTTATTTTGTGTGGATCGTGTTTGGGGGGCTGGGAACTATTAGGGGCTGGGATGACAGTTGGTAGAGCACACGCAAAGGGACCAAGATCGATCCCGGGTGCAGTCGAGACCCAGCAATGAATGGGTAGCTGAGACTTAGATTTGGCAGAAAGTACTTTGCCATAGACTAGCTTCCTATCCAAAGGATAGCAAGCAATTGCTATTGTCCGTTTCACGCTATAAAAACCGGGATAAACTCCAGCTCCATGAGCTCCATGGCTCTGACAGAGTGGATAAGCAGATTTTGTACTCAACACCCTGACCCCGGTTCGAGCTCTCCTGTCAGGATCTCGGGGTTTTTTTTTTCTTCTTTCTTAGTCTTCTTTGGTCAATGAACTCGGCTTCTTTTCGCGCTGCCCATCATCTGCCAAAGCCAAGGTCATTGGGGTCCTTTATCGATATCAGAAATCCGGATTTCCCATGGGAATGATCAAAGGGATCTTTCCCTCTCTCGGGACGTGAACACGTAGATGTCGTTTCGATGTTTTCTAGATTATAGACCTGTAAAGATGAAGTAAATAAGGTAAATAATTATGGGGAATTGTGACTCAGCGGTACGGTCTTTGCTTCGTACCCGAAAGGTACCAAGTTCGATCACCCGCCGCTGCGCTGTGTGGCCATGAGCAAGTCACTTCACCCTAGCTCAATTTGCGGCTCTGCACAGCGGCTGACGCCTTGGTTATTCCAGACTTCCCTTAAATAGACCCTAGAGACAAATTTCGCCCGTGGGATGAATAAAGGGAATTTTAGTTTTATTTTAAAAAAATTAATTCAGGATTCAAAGTTTGGAATTCTCTATCCAAAATTGTAAAGGATGTGCCAACATTCCCATTTTAACACCATCTTGATTGAAATATCATTTATTTGATTATAAATGTCTTGCATAGAGCCTTTTATTGTATTGTACTACTTGGTTTTATTTGTATATGTCAATTAATAATATGTGTGTTATTAGAATATTGTAACAAAGGTTTGATTTAATGCCATATTATTATTATTGCCAATGCAAAGCGCATTGAGCACGACCTCGTCATGTAGAAATAATGTAGATTATTGTAAGCCCATTTCGCTGTCAATATAATTATATCTATCTTTCATCTGAATCTCTCACTTCGTCTGAATATCCCATCCAAATTCTTGTAGACCACCGTAGCGGCCACTACCAACTCCACCATCACCTCCACTGCTGCTGAACCAACCCATAAAGAATCGTCCTCGCTTCTTGCATGGGCTACTAACTGCCGGAAATGGAGAAAGGTTCCCTTCTTCTTCTATCTATCTATCTATCTAGTCTTCTTACATGTCCTTACAGAGACAACGTCTACATAGCATTTCGCAACTGAGGAAATCTATCGTTATTATAAAATAAAAATATAAACAATAAACTGATATTGATGAAAAGAACACAGTGATAGATACACCCGTTATTAAATCGTTTCTCAGCGATCTTTGTGTCTGAGTTACCGAACCGTGAAGTCAGTGATTTCACGGCGGGTAATCTTAATCTTGGGTGCATTAATTCCTTATTATTGTTCATTCTTTGCAACACATCACTGTGAACTTTTTATCAAAATAAGTTTATGTTATATTTTCATTTCATAAAAGTATGTATATAATAACATTTTGAAAAGTGATTTCTTGAATATAATAAGTGATATCTCATTAACCAAACGATAGATTTCCTCAGCTGAGACGCATGCGCAATGCTATGTTGACGTTCTCTCTGTAAGGGCATGCATTCTTCATCTTCTTCCCCCTGGCATCTACCCGCTTCCCCCGTTCAATACGTCATCTGTGTCACCAATTTGGAGCCTCCACAACTCGTGTTTCCCCGCCCTTCGTCTACATATACCTGTCATTGTTGGGCAGACATGCGCACTCAATTTGTTTTGGTTTCTGCCAATTTTTAGTTTCCATTTCATTCGAGTTGTATTCTGTCCTCTCATGGTCCCCAATATATTATGGTTCTCTCTCTTTCGTCTCTATTCCTTCTTCATTGTTCTTCTTGCATTCTCCTATCTTTGTTCTTGTTCTTCAATTTGTCTTTCCTTCATTCGTCTTATTCTTCCTCTCTGCTTCTCTCTATTTTCTTCTTCTTCTTCTTCTTCTTCTCTTCTTCTTCTCTTCTTCTCTTCTTCTTCTTCTTCTCTTCTTCTTCTTCTTCTTCTTCTCTCTTCTTCTTCTTCTTCTTCTTTCTCTCTCTTCTCTCTTCTTCTTCTTCTCTCTCTTCTTCTTCTTCTCTTCTTCCTCTTCTTCTTCTTCTTCTTCTTCTCTTCTTCTTTCTTCTTCTTCTTCTTCTTTCTCTTCTTCTTCTTCTTCTTTCTCTTCTTCTTTTCTTCTTCTTCTTTCTTCTTCTTCTTCTTCTTCTTCTTCTTCTTCTTCTTCTTCTTCTTCTTCTTCTTCTTCTTCTTCTTCTTCTTCTTCTTCTTCTTCTTCTTCTTCTTCTTCTTCTTCTTCTTTCTTCTTCTCTTCTTCTTCTTCTTCTTCTTCTTCCTTCTTCTTCTTCTTCTTCTTCTTCTTTCTTCTTCTTCTCTTCTTCTTCTTCTTCTCTTCTTCTTCTTTCTTCTTCTTCCTTTCTTCTTCTTCTTCTTCTTCTTCTTCTTCTTCTTCTTCTTCTTCTTCTTCTTCTTCTTCTTCTTCTTCTTCTTCTTCTTCTTCTTCTTCTTCTTCTTCTTCTCTTCTTCTTCTTCTTTCTTCTTCTTCTTCTTCTTCTTCTTCTTCTTCTTCTTCTTCTTCTTCCTTCTTCTTCTTCTTCTTCTTCTTCTTCTTCTTTCTTCTTCTTCTTTCTTCTTCTTCTTCTTCTTCTTCTTCTTCTTCTTCTTCTTCTTCTTCTTCTTCTTCTTCTTCTTCTTCTTCTTTCTTCTTCTTCTTCTTCTTCTTCTCTTCTTCTTCTTCTTCTTCTTCTTCTTCTTCTTTCTTCTTCTCTTCTTCTTCTTTCTTCTTCTTCTTTCTCTTTCTTCTTTCTTCTTCTTCTTCTTCTTCTTCTTCTTCTTCTCTTTCTTCTTCTTCTTCTTCTTCTTCTTCTCTTCTTCTTCTTTCTTCTTTCTTCTTCTTCTTCTTCTTCTTCTTCTTCTTCTTCTTCTTCTTCTTTTCTTCTCTCTTCTTCTTCTTTCTTCTTCTTCTTCTCTCTCTTCTTCTTCTTTCTTCTTTCTTCTTCTTCTTCTTCTTCTCTTCTTCTTCTTCTTCTTCTTCTTCTTCTTCTCTTCTTCTTCTTCTTCTTCTCTTCTTCTTCTTCTTCTTCTTCTTCTTCTTCTTCTTCTTCTTCTTCTTCTTCTTTCTTCTTCTTCTTTCTTCTTCTTCTTCTTCTTCTTCTTCTTCTTCTTCTTCTTCTTCTTCTTCTTCTTCTTCTTCTTCTCTCTTCTTCTTCTTCTTCTTCTTCTTCTTCTTCTTTCTTCTTCTTCTTCTTCTTCTTCTTCTTCTTCTTTTCTTCTTCTTCTTCTTCTTCTTCTTCTTCTTCTTCTTCTTTCTTCTTCTCTTCTTCTTTCTTCTCTTCTTTCTTCTTCTTCTTCTTCTTCTTCTTCTTCTTCTTCTTCTTCTTTCTTCTTTTCTTCTTCTCTCTTCTTCTTCTTCTTCTTCTTCTTCTTCTTCTTCTTCTTCTTCTCTTCTTCTTCTTCTTCTCTCTTCTTCTTCTTCTTCTTCTTCTTCTTCTTCTTCTTCTTCTTCTTCTTCTTCTTCTTCTTCTTCTTCTTCTCTCTTCTTTCTTCTTCTTCTTCTTTCTTCTTCTTCTCTCTTCTTCTTCTTCTTCTTCTTCTTCTTCTTCTTCTTCTTCTTCTTCTTCTTCTTCTTCTTTCTTCTTCTTCTTCTTCTTCTTCTTCTTCTCTTCTTCTTTCTTCTTCTTCTTCTTCTTCTTCTTCTTCTTCTTCTTCTTTCTTCTTCTTCTTCTTCTTCTTCTCTTCTTCTTTCTTCTTCTTCTTCTTCTTCTTCTTCTTCTTCTTCTTCTTCTTCTTCTTCTTCTTCTTCTTTACCAGCCACCCTGTTCATTACGTCATCTGTGTCACCAATTTGGAGCCTCCACAACTCGTGTTTCCCCTTCGTCTACACACACACACACACACACACACACGTCATTGTTGGGCAGACATGGGCACTCAATTTGTTTTGGTTTCTGCCAATTTTTAATTTCCATTTCATTCGAGTTGTATTTTGTCCTCTCAATGGTTTCCATCGATATATTTATTTCTTGCTAATATCAGTTGTATATTATGCTTTATGAAATGTATTACCTCAGTTCAGCAACACGTTGTTCATTTCATGATTCTATATAATAATATGTAACATCGTCATACCCCATTCATTTTTTTCGCTTAAAATTCAAACCGTCGTATACTTATTTACAGGTCTGATAACCCAAATTGTTATGGCTTCACTGTTGCAATAGAAACATATGTACTATCAAACCAATTCAAATACTGCGACTTTGTGGCCAATGGGAGCGACCTATATTCATGTTTTCGTTCAATCACATGATTTGTTGCTGTCCAACGATTGGACATATCTGTACAAATGTAAACACGCTGCTTTGTTTATGAAAGTTGTAAACATACCCATGTGTCAAGCTGAACACAATGACCAATCGTGATGTTAGATAGTTCAAAATATGTGAACACTTTTCACTATGTAGGTCACTTTGAGCACATATTCCAATGTGACCAATGACCTCGAGCACATGGACAGTTAATAGATCATGCCCATTCAAATCTCACCAACATTTTACGCATAGGCTGCAAACTGAGTGAATTCAATTTCCTTTCACTCGTTGTAGTTGCCGAATCGTACAAGAATCGAACTCGAACGGAGTTTCTTTGTAATTGTTTTTAGAACACATTTGGATGATCTGTTCTCACTATAGATAGTTCGAAGTTGACGTCACTCAGGTCTTTGTTATTGTTTTTTTGCCATCCGCCATTATGACTACTTCTCAATAAACTGTATTAACAAGACAAAAACGTTCATGGTTACACACGGTTTTGTGTGTTGGTCCTTGATACTTCCGGATGGCAATGTTGTGAGCTTCTTAGCCAAGCGCATACTATCTATATAGATGTTTGTCTAGTAATATAAAAGTTTTACGTTTAAGCGTAGTTTCGTTTGTTTGTGGTGAGTAAATTACAGAAATGTATAGCGTCTATGACACACTAATTATTGACGAAGAGGAGAGGAAATGGAATGCACTCAGTTTACAGCCGTAGACGACGGCTTGCATTTTGTATGGTAAGAGTTGAATTCGAATTTTGAAACGATAGCTCACCAATTTAAAGAAGCAAGGGAAGACAATCCGACAAGCATCATTCTTATCCCCTCTCCCCTTCCTTTCCTTCAATTGTTTGATTGTTTAATACGTCTTCAAAGTACAGAAATCCTTTCTGCCTGTTTGTTATTATTGTTATTATTTTTTAAAATCGTTTTTATTACTGAATATTATTATTTTATCCCAAAGTTCACAACACCTTTTTTCACAGCGCACATAAATAATTAATAGATAAATAAATGAATGAATGAATACATAGATAAATAAATAAATAACTTCCCAACTCACGCCCTCTCTTCTTTTTTTTCCCCTCCCCTGATGTGGAATTCCAAACCGCCAAACACATTTGGAGTTTATTTGCCAACAACCACCGCTGTGTGTTCTTTTGTGTTGATTTTAAGCAGAAGTTGAAATTAAAAATATTGAATTTATACGGATCCCACTGTTATTTCATTTGTAGATTACGCGTTTTAAAAATAAGCCACTTTAATGGCCGTAGTCGCTAATTTACACTCATTCAATTGTCTTCATTAAAAACACCCATCCCTGCTCAATATGTGTTAAGAAACTTTGTAGACTATGTGTTGTAATCTTCCTACAAATTTTGTCATGGAAAATTTCCCAAATTATACTGTGTTTATAACTTCAAAAGCAAACATCAAAACCATTTCGACATTAAATTAAACAAACAAATCTTTTTTTTTTTAAATCTAAACCAACCAACAAAATCTATGAGTTTCTTTGATACTAACCTGTGTCCTTGACCTTTTTTCCATTCCAGGAACACGTCAATGGAAATAACAACGGCTACCGGTATATCGATACCAGCGACACGTACTCGGATCAGAATATTTACGACGGCGAGTACATCCGAAGTGACTTGGGCCACACAGATAGGTATGCCGAGTGAGTTGGGGTTTTGTTTTATTTACATGTTGTTTGTATGGATGTTTTTAATAATAATAATAATAATAATAATAATAATAATAATAATAATAATAATAATAATAATAATAATAATAATAATAATAATAATAATAATAATAATAATAATAATAACAATAATAATACTAATAATGAAATTTATTTATATTGTGACCAATCCTCTATACAATAAAGCTCTAGGCGCATAACAATAACTTCAATCCATTCAAATGTTACCCCCCCCCCTCTCTCTCTCTCTCTCTCTCTCTCTCTCTCTCTCTCTCTCTCTGTCTGTCTCTCTATCTATCTATCTATCTATCTATCTATCTATCTATCTATCTATCTATCTATCTATCTATCTATCTATCTATCTATCTATCTATCTATCTATCTATCTATCTATCTATCTATTTACCTATCTATTTCTTTCTCTCTATCTCTCTATATTGTTTGTAAAAGGGATGCCACTTTTTTCTTGGTCATCCAGAAATTTCTGAGGTACGAATTTACTTATACACATGATGTTCCTGGATAGACAAAACGGACATTTTGTGTTTCTAATGATTTCTTTCAGTCTTTAACTCACTCATTCCTCGAGATTTTTGCTACATTTCAGAATTGAAAAAAAAATGAATTAAAAATGAGCATGTACATATATTCAACTATCATTAACATGCAAAAACCAAAAAAAAATAACTTTGATACTACGCCTTTAATACTTTGTCACAGAAAAATGTAATAAATAGACATGGGGTAAAAGTAACCAGGGTAAACTACGGATATAGTCGGTGTTAGGGTTGAGTGAGTTAATGCAGTTATCATTGTTGTGTTTGTAGCTTGAAGAAATAAATAACAATGGTCCAATGGAATGGAAGCTGAACTATTGATAAGTGATACAGATAGTGTGGACGTTTCGGGTTTCCCCTTTTGTCATCAAAACAAGAAAGCATGAAACACTAAAGACGAATGAGAAATGAAAGGGTTGACATAGGGGAAACCCGAAATCGTCCACATGATCTGTCTTCGTTAATTATATTGAAGTTCTCATTCCATTTGATTATTCTTATTCATTTCTAAGTGTTTGCATGAGTAAATAGTTGCAAATTACACTTCCGTCATGTCTCGTTCTACTTGTTACGTGTTGCTGTTGTTGAGAGTCCCTTTGTAAAGCGCTTTGAGCACGTTTAGTGGATATTGCGCTGTTTAAAAAATCTCAATCTCAATTGGTGTAACATTTAGATAGAGACAATGAAAGTAAACATTAGATTTAAAGCAGCAAAGCTTTATATTTCTAGAATACTAAAAACGACACATCTGTAATTTCATGATCTTTCTCACAGGTTAAAAACAGTGTTACGACTCTATTAGGGGCAGCGTGGCTCAGCGGTATGGTACTTGCTTCGTATCCGAAAGGTACCGAATTCGATCACCCGCTGCTACGCTGTGTGTCCTTGACCAATTTACCTCGCCCGACCTCAATTTGCGGCGCTGTACTGCGGCTAGCGCCTGGGGTTTTTTTTTGTCTTCCCTTGGAATAGACCCTAGAGATAAATTTCCCCAATGGGATAAATAAAGGGAATTTTATTTTTTAATATTAAAAAAATAAAATAAATAGCTATATTGTTTTGATGTAGCATAATGCATTTACTAATCTTTAACCGTAGTTGTTGAGGCGAATTGTAAATGACCGTTTTTCATTTAGTGTATGTTAGTGTTACTATCAACATGTTCTATCTACCTTTTATAGCCATGTTTTTCGTTTTTAAAAAACGAGATAGATAGATATCTATGAGATTGAAATCTGCAGATAATATGTTTCAACGCTTTAGGTCTCATCAGTGCAGCTTGGCATAATATTATGCTTTTATAAACAAAGAAAAATTATACATGGCCAAGAGGGCTCGAACTATGAATGTTGTGAGATTTTTATATGTGCGATGAATAAAGCTAAATGTATTCAATTTAGAGTGCTTTTCGGGGACTAAGTTGCGCTAGGGCAAAGGAGCGTTTGAATACAATCGACAGACTGTACTTTGTAAAGCGCTTTGAGCACGTTTAGTGGATTTTGCGCTTTATAAAAGCTCATTTTCTTTTCTTTTTAATGTTTAAAAGATTTTTGTTTTGTTTTGTTTTTTTTTGTTGTTGGTTTTTTGTTTTTTGTTTTTACTAATTTGATGTACTAAGTCTTATCAGTACATATATCTTTTTGTCCATCAATACATCCAGCTATCTTGTATGTTTTCTTTTCATTCATTCGTTCATCCATTCATTCATTCATTCATTCATTCATTCCAGTATTCATTCATTAATTCATTCCATTATTCATTCATTCATTCAATCACTCATTCATTTCCATTTGTTCCGACCTTACCAGAATCGTCCCACTGTACAGTCCGACAGCAGGATACAACCTTAGCAGTTTCAGGGGAAATAACTACGATAATGGCACACCGCCTCCAACCATGACACGATTAACGCCCTTACATATGAGTAATTCCAAGCTCGCCACAGACGTGTAAGATAAGAATACAAACTATTAATCGTAAGAAGGAAGAGGAAGAAACGGGAGATACAAGAACTACAACAAGAGACGAGAGAGGAAGTTTAAAAGACATTATTATGTGCATAAATTATGTAAAATTCTACAACCTATCAAAAAGGAGAATCCATCTGATTTCCAACGTTGTACTGACTACTGAACTGTAATCTGTCCATTAATTATTGTTATGTGAAATGTATAAATTATTACAACTCTAAAACAAGCTACGATATACGATAAATATTTTTTCTTCAATTTTGGCATTTTTTTTTTCAATTATGCCTTTTTTTTTGGACATGTAATCTTTTTGACACCTTTAAAAAAAAAACAAAAAACAAAACGTTAAGTGGGTAATTCCACTACGTACAAAAATGGTATTTTTTGTTTGTTTTTTGTTTAATTGATTAATCAAAATTTATTATATATGACACCCCCCCAACCCCACACACACACACTCACTACTTGTCAAAAAGTCAAAGTCGAATACTTTCTTTGAAGTTTCAGCTTGAAGACTTCTGAAACATTTTGATCCATCAGGTGTACGGGATAAAAGATAACTGTTGACAAGGAAACTCACTGGTTTTTGGGGGGTTTTTTCTTTTTCTTCTTGGTTGTTTTTTATTTTGTTGTTGTTTTTAGTTGTTAGAACACAGTGATTTAGTTAGTTTTTATTTTTAATACGTTAAGATCCAGTATTTTATAAATCTAGGTGCACAAATTAGTAGGTCTGATTACCGGAACGAAATTATGGGCCTGATTTAACATTGCTGTTGTTGTCATGGACGACGTTTGCGTCGGTCTGAGAGTATTTCCATAACAACGATGAGACCATTACACTTTGGGCTATCTGACCTGCAAATAAGTACACGTTGGTATAAATGTATCTCACAGCAATACACTGTATTCATCTAAATTTATGATTATTTGTCATAGTTGAAATTGTGACCCCCTTTGTCGATTTTGTGTTCTATATTTAGATTGTTCTTGGTAAACATTGGATTTTGTTGTTATTTTTATTCTCTTGAACATGAAGTAGGAACAGTTGTTAAATGAACAAAAGTCTGAGTAATAGGAAGAGTACGAGAGAGAGAGAGAGAGAGAGAGAGAGAGAGAGAGGGAGAGAGAGAGAGAGAGAGAGAGAAGAGAGAGAGAGAAAGAGAGAGAGAGAGAGAGAGAGAGAAAGAGGAGAGAGAGAGAGAGAGAGAGAGAGAGAGAGAGAGAGAGAGAGAGAGATCATGCATACTATTTCATTGAAATGACCAGTTGTGATTTTGTTGTGAATCAACCTTGATACATAATGATAATAATGACGATAATATTAACATGTTCTACACACGTGTCATATTCTCACTAAATTCATTGATGCCAACTGATGTGTCAGCTTTTTATCAAATCTACTACACAGTGTGCTCCATCCACTTTATCGCAATTCACTCCCTCAGGTATTTGAACAGTGTGTCGATTAATGATTAACATTAACGGAATGTTTGTATAACCAGCGGTATATATAGCTCAGTTGGTAGAGCACTCACTTCACATACAAATGGTGAAGTTGAGATTTTTTTTTCGGACCTTCCTGTCTACCCAGAAGAGACTGGGTCTGTCTGTTCTGACGGAAAGTACTTTGTGATAAGACGAGTGTCCTCTTTGAAGGATAGATGTTTAATTGAGAAAAGTGAGTGGAGCAGGCACTGATGTTGATAAAGACAAGCAATGAAGTGAGTAGGAAAGTGCCACTGGGTGGGGTTCCCTACCTCCACAGTGGGCAGGGAGGTACTTACCGTGCCTTCTATCCCCTTATATCTGTTTTCCAACATGCTTTCTGTCTTTGTCTTGGTAGGAGATTGCTTGGTTTTGTCCCGACCTTCGCTGGGAGGGAAACAGTCAAATGCATAGTTATTGTTTTGGGAGATGATATTTTTTTTCCTTGTAAATCATCTCTCTGTTATGTATTATTATATTTGTTATTTTTAATGTATAATGAAATGTAAGCATTTGAGTGTATTCCTCTTTGGTGGATCTTGTGCTTGTGTCTGGGTGAGACTTATAGGTGATATCAGACTAAGTACATTGATGGTATGCTCTTGGAATCTACATCTGATCCCAATTTGTTCCCAATTCCCCTTTGTCTTACTCTCTCTTGGGTGCTTTAATTGTAATTCTAGAACTTTCGACTATCCCATTTTCTTCCTTTTTACTGGCGCTGATATAACCTAAATGTGTTGCAAGCGCCGTAAAACCCTTAAAAACAAACAAAAAACATAGGAAAGTGCCAGAAGACAATAGAGAATAAAAATTCTGCAGCGGCGATGGGGGCTTGAACCCGCGTATGAGCTCATACGGTAGAGTCACGATCTCCCTGACCAGGCGGAATTGTCGTACCAGTAAGGTCGCGGGTTTGAGCCCCCATCGCTGCAGCGAATTTTTTATTGTCTGTTGTCTTCTGGCACTTTCCTACTCACTTCATTTCTAGTTTTTATCTTTGAAGGATAGCAAGCAGGGGTCATTGTCCACTATACTGCTCCATGGACGCTGAAGGACTTGTAAGAACGTAGTACAGTGGAATCCTGTTGTAACGAGATGTATGGGACTGGTGCGAAAAATCCGTTATAGCAGGATTCTCGATATAAGAGATCATGTAATAAACTCAAGGGAAATAATTACGCGGGCCTACTCTGGGTATTGGGTTATAATTATACTTTGTATTATCTCCCCTGATAGTGATATCGTTGAACATGACTGTTGGGCATTAAGTATAGTTGATCAATTAAGAATGTGTTTTTTTTTTTTTTTTTTTTTTTTTTTGGGGGGGGGGGGGGGGGGGTATGTTTTTTTTTGGTACGTTATGGGGAGGGATTGTTCCAGTTTTATTTATCCCATCTAACAAAATACAAATTCAAACACACACCCAACACTCCAGACAGACAATTAAAAATTAACATGAATTTTAAAAATATTAAGAATCGGAATCAAATTCTAACATACATTAAGTCACCACATTCGTCCACTCATTCAAATCTCGAGATCTTAGGCAAATTCATGATAAATAGCATAGGTAATATAGGTTATCATATAAAAAAACACTTGTTCTTATATCATGGATTTTGGTTTGAAAAAATAGTCAATTGTTGACTGTTTCTTTGTACTGGTGGCAACGTCATTGATGAAATTGTCTAGGACGTTGATGCTCCCTATCACTGACATGCCGTTTTCTTGCTGCATGCAAAACTGGCGAACCACTTCAAATGCCTGCAGTGCTGCTTTTGATGGAATGATGGCGACTTCTTCTGTTGTGTCTTCCTCTTCTGTTATTTCTGAACTCTCTCCAGTTACACATTGTGCTATGTCAGAAGTTGACAACTCCTCCATTGGAGTAAAACTCTCATCCACTGACAGATATTCATTGGCCGTCATATTCAGAGGCATTATGTCTCTCAGTCTGTCAAAAAGGTTGTCGATATCGGTGCGATCGTTGATGGGTACAATATCGTGCGCGGCGTCTGATACTGACAGATCATTGTCCAAATCAACGGTTGGAGACAGAGTAGTTGGGGTGATTTTGAATCCAGCGTGGCGAAAGCATTTTGCAATGGTCTCCATCTTGACATCGTTCCATGCAGAAGCAGAGGTGTACATTGCATCCAACGCACTCATTTTTAAGTAGCTGTCGGCACTCCCATCCTTGTCCATGGTGGCAATAAGTCGTTTTAGTACCCTCTTTCTTTAGAGTACTTTAAACGATTGGATAATCCCCTGGTCACAGGGTTGTAGTACACTTGTGGTGTTTGGCGGCAGGAAAAACAGTTGGATGGCCTTCAAATCAGTCATATGTGGGTGCGCAGAGCAGTTATCCACAATGAGTGCGACGCTTCTTCCTTGCAGAGCAAACTTTCTATCTAGTTTCCGCACCCATTGCTCGAAGATCGTACTTGTCATCCACGCCTTTCTGTTGAATTTGTACTCTGTTGGAAGAGCTTTAATGTTTTTGAAACACCGCGGCTTCTCGAACCTCCCTATTGTGAGGAGTGGCAACTTCTCCGTCCCATTCATGTTGGCAGCGATTAACAGTGTGATTCTCTCCTTTGGAATCTTGTTGCCGCTGCACACCTCTCCCTGTCTCGCAAGCGTGCGGTTTGGCAGGCACTTGTAGAACAGCCCAGTTTCGTCCGCGTTGAAGATTTCACCGGGCTGGTATTTCCTCAGGATTTCTTGCAGCTGACCTTTCCTCCAACTGTCAATAGTTTCGGTCGACACTGAAGCTGATTCGCCGCAAACAACTTTCATTGAAATGGCGTGTCTGGCCTTGAAGCGATTCAACCAACCAATGCTCATGTCAAAGTTCTGGTGTCCTAGGGTTTTTGCAAGTTCATTGCCTTTTTCCATTAAGATGGGGCCTGAAATCGGGACACTGAGGCTCCTAGCCTGGTTGAACCATAACAACAAACTGCGGTCGACGTCTTCAAAATCGGGCTTTCTTATTTTCTTCCTTTCCTGCTGGAATCGTCCACTGGTATACGCCGCCATGATGGTTTCTCTATCTTTCAAGATGGTGTGTAAGGTACTTGAAGCGATGTCATGCGACCGACAAATTTCTGCTTTTGTTCGGATCTTTTTATCGACCTCTTCAATCAACATAGCTTTGGTCTCAAGAGTTAAACATTTGCGTTTCTTGATAAATGATTTAGAGTTAGAGGCCATTATAAAGGTGTATTGAACAAGGATATGTCTTGACTGGTACTGATGATAATTAAATTAAAACTGACTAGCGCTAGCGATGTTGACTGCTCGGCGTTGGCAATAAGAAAGAAAGGGACTCGCAAATTGCGTTCTCCCCTACCCAAGGCATCGTATAACACCACCATGTCGCCCCCATCCCATTACGTCGTGAGTTTGTTCCGCTTGCTTGCACATCTCATGCCCTCCACTCGCATTCATTCGGTACATTGTAAGGTTACAGTCTCCCCCCCCCCCTCCCGCCTACAACTCATCCCCCATCGTAATCAAAGAAGTGAGAGTGAGAGCCATTGTACTGGTGTGTAAGTGATTACATCTAGTCATCTTGCCTAACATCAGGCTCTTGTAAACGATGCCTAACAGCAAACACTGCTAGCGTATTTCATGCGATGCGCCTACCTTATCTCTCTACCCCCCCAACTCCCTCCCTCCTCCTAACTCATTCCACGCAGTCTTCATTGTTTGTTTGCACACTGAGGATATCCCATTCGCTATACACACCATCGACGCATTATGTCATTTCGTAACCGACCAGGTTTTATTCGCTTTTGCGTTGTACACAACAGCAGCAGTCAGCAGCACTATTCCGTTATAACCGACTCGCGTATTTGTCCGATTGCGTTATAGCGATACTTTTTTTACAAAGATAAAGAAGAAAAAAAACCGGGGTTTTAGAAAGATGCCGTTACAACAGACTTCTCGTTATTCCAGGACTCGTTATAAATGGACTCCACTGTAGTAAAAAGCAATGTAGATCTACCATTTTTGTTTTGAGTTAAATGTACCATAAAATCAGGCATAGTGGACAATAATCATTATCCGATGTACTTTAAGGGGGTATAACTCTATCGTATTTATGACGGATGTTTTTATATTTATGCTAATAATCAGCACATCATTAGACAACATGGGTGATTCCTGTCGATATGGAATTGGTTGTTTCTTGGATTTATTTCTCTCTTCATTATTATTTTTTTCTTCTTCAAAGAATGCCTTGGTGACGGCATCGCATGATACTACCATACATGAAAGAGATTTTTTTTTTTTTTTTTTGCGCCATGGGCATGTTTTTTCCATCAACATCATGTGTTTGAAATACCAAGGGGATCAGCATTTTACACGATTTTAAACACGCCTTTATTTAGGTTGGTTTTGTTTTCCACTGCTGGTCATAATATAAATGTTGCTGCTCGAAGCTTGAAGAAATAAATAACAATGTGAACTTAAATGTAAGATTCAATTTAATATACGAAAACATATAAAATGGATGTTTCGGGTTCCCCCTTTATCAACAAAACAAGATGAATGAAACACTACAGGCGAATGGTACTTCCTATTTGAACCAATTCCCCTTTGTTTCACCTTTTCCTTGGGTGCTTTAATTGTAATTCTGCAATTTTTTACTATCCCATTTTCTTCCTGTTTACTGGCGCTGATATGACCTAAAAGTGTTTGAGAGCGGGCGGAGAGAGTAGTTGACTGTGACAGCCATTGTTGCAAGTCTGCAAATACATATTGATTATGCCGAATATTAAATGGAAGAGTAGATTATTCAAAGAAATATCTTATTTTCTGTCCAGATATGCTTGCTTCCAATCACAGCTGACCCAAATAAAAGTGAATTATTATTTTTACTATAAAATACGACGACATCCTACTCTATCTTGATATAAAAATAAATCTTTGTAATTTGTTATCGTTATAATTTATGTTATTGTAATACACATCTCACTTGTAAGATTGGTTTTATTGCATTTGTTTTGATCTTTATCTAAATGATACTGAATGTGTTCAAAAATAACTGCAAATAATAAAAGTCATCTGTTGTGATAAATGTGAATAAATATAACACGATTTTATTTCTCATGTCTAACGACCAAATATTCATTTCTATATAATATTATTCGTTCATGGTTTAATTTTAAAGTAAGTTGTATTAAATTTTATAATATACTACTGTTTGAATGAGATTCGAATATATGAATTATAATGTAATAAATCAATGATACGTGTATTTATTATTTAAAATAGTATTGCTCTGTTGTTATTATGTATCAGAATATATAATATTTCATCTGTTAATTTCAGTTTTATGATGCATTAAATTTGTCCTCAGATTAAAATAAGCAATTTTGTTGAAAGGTTTAAGTATTTACCTATTTCTAGAAGTGAAAAGTTTTGTCATGAATTCGCATAGAATCCCAAAAGTACCGCCAAGTCCAGGGCTAGAGTGTGTTTTGTTGTTTGTTCTTAGTCCGTCATAAAGATTTTTTCTTTTTCATCAACTTCTAATTATGCCTTTGTACTTAAATTCATAGTTTTCCACGCCAGTCTGTGCTCGTTGTCTGTGTTGTCTTTAAATACTAATTGTTCCTTGTAGGAGGAAATTGTAAAAATAATATAATGGAAGCTTGAGCTACTTAAACTTAAAATGTTAGAAAGTTCCAAGATCATGCTGGGTTCCCTAATCATTTGTTTAAAAGTTTGCATGCAGCTAACTATTTCCCATACAATAGCATAACATACACTTGCCATTATCCGATTATCGTCAGTTGAACAGAGTAGTTGTGACTCGTTTGATAGAAAAGAAACTTGATGAAGTTGTAATACAACTCTCTAGATCTGAGTAATCGAATATATTGGTTATCTCCCATGATGAAATATATTGGTTATCTCCCATGATCGAATATATCGGTCATCTCCCATGATGGAGTATATTGGTTATCTCCCATGATGGAGTATATTGGTTATCTCCCATGATGGAGTATATTGGTTATCTCCCATGATGGAGTATATTGGTTATCTCCCATGATGGAGTATATTGGTTATCTCCCATAATCGAATTTATTGGTTATTTCCCATGATAAAATATAATGGGTTATATCCCATGATTTTAACACACTTAACACACTTTTTGGCTTCTCCGGAGAGCGTGCTAGAACCCAGCAAGTATTGTAATTGTAGGCCATTGCATCTCGGATTTCTTGTCAAGTTTGACGATTTGTTATTTGTTTGTTTTTTTTCTTGTTGTTTTTCCCACTAAATTGTGACCCATTTCACAGATCATCACAGCATTTATACAAACAAAACTCAACTTCCAGATAGAAAAAAATAAAGACAGTGGTAATGCGTATTATGGGGTTGTGTTGCTGATCTGATGATGCATTTATAGCAAAACTAGCACGTCCATTGTTAACAGTGAAGCCTCTAAGTGGCACATAGCTGAGTCTTTGAATAAGGCTTTTTACTCGCATTCTCTCGTCGTACTCAGGTGTTAAATGAGTACCTGGCCGTTAACAGTATTTTCTCTGTCATGTATGGGGAAGGGGGGGGGGGGGGGAATTGCAATATCGCTTAAACAACAGGCAACATGTCTTGTCCTAGTAAAGCGTTTTGAGCACGTCTATTAATGCCGTCGTTTCTAAATATTTAAATTTTATTTATATAACATGAGATAACCGCGTTCTGTTCAAAATAAATTTTTAAAAAGCCATTTGTCACATTTTCACGTCAGCAGTATTCGACGTTCGCCTGCTTTCCATAACTATTTTACTTTTACACACATTGCTTCCGTATTACCGTGTATCCATATCTCGTTTTATTTATTTATAACGTCCTTTTGGCAATAAAAATAGACAGTTGGAGTGGAGGTGACGTAATACTTCTGTACAGTAAGGTTGTGGGTTCGACTCCCCAAAGGCATAAACGTTTTTATTCTCTGTTGTCATCTCAAGCACTTCTCTGCCTGCTTCATTTCTAGTTATTTCCATTAATATCATGAACCATAATGAGTAATGATTGACACATCATTAATATAATGAACATTAATGAGAACTGGATGACACATCAAAGCCAAAATTAATGATAACTAATAGTTATTGTAAACAAGAATAAATAATGTAATGGATTTGTATTATAATTAATGTGAATGTTTTGTTAGCTTTTGATAGGAAGTGAGTATGTCGTCAGTGAGGTGATGAACTTCTATTATTATTCGTTATGAAGCCGTGATAGTGAGTTTGACTCGATGTGTTTATTTGAAGGTCTGATAATTCAATTCATTATGGGGCTCATTGTTGTAAAATCTCAACAACAAAAAAATGACGCAAAATATTGTCGGTCCATTACAACAATGTTAAACTAGGCCCATAATTGTATTTGAATAGCAGACCTGTATTTATATATGCACACTCGTGGGTTGGACTTTTTCGGGGTGTATTGATGTGTTATTGTGAATGAATATATGAACGCTTGCTTTGCTGTTTCTCTGACTGAAACGCACGTGTAAAATGTTCTTGCTTAATACAAGATAAAATTGTTAGGTAAATTTCGTCACTTTTGAGATATTGTTATTTGAGGAAGTGTGAACGTGTGCTGTCTGTATGAGTACCTAAATCATATGTGTGGGTGTAGAGTGTAGAGTGTAGAGTAAGTCACTGATAAATGTGAGAGTCAACACACCCCAATTTTTAACTTAAGACGACAGGTAGCGTTTACCGATTTCCATTCTTATTTTCATTACTGTAAATTTTTGTGTCAATTTTATATTTTTTTGCTTTCAAGAAATGTTTTCACAAAGTATTTATATCAGTTGATTATCATTCTAGTGATTATATTTACTGTGTGTTATAAGCAACCTGATCTTTTTATCTATCTCAATGAATGATGGGCTTGATCTATCTTGAAATGTTGGGAATTTTTAATGCCTTGCACACAATGATATGTTTTAGTGAGATGCAGTGCCAGACAAGTGATAAAGATCTGACAAAGCGTGTAAAAAACAGTGCTAGACAAATCAAGGAAGAAAAATATTAATAATAGAATATAAAGGATGTTGCTTATGGCGTGGATTGCGAAAAGATCAGGATCAGATGAAAATTTGATATGACCAGCGCTCATCGCTTGGTGAGCAGTGTTCATTATGTAATAACAACTTTTGGTATATTTTTATCATTCTATATATTATAACATCATAGATTATTGTATGTATTGTTGTGAATATTCCTTTAATGAAATAATATGTTGTGTCCACATCAACACGCGTGTGTGTTTGTTGTTCACTGGAACATACTCGAGTCTTTAATCATTCTGTAACTACACATTGTGTTAAAATTTAAGGGATTATCATCATTATTTCATGAATATTTTACTCAGTGAATGAAAGATTCTTTTGTTCATATTAACACACGTGTCAGTGTGTGTCAGCGATGGGGCATTGTGGAGGTTTATTTGATCAATATGTAACGACACGTGTGGTTTAAAGTGTGTTATTGACATTGCCATATTGTATAAAAAGAGATGTATGTTGTTTAATCCTGGTCTGGTTAGCAATACTGATAATGATAATCTTTATTGTGGTAGACAGACAGCATTGGGAATACTCCAAATACCTTTTTTTTAAAAAAAAATTAAAAAATAAAATGAAAAATGAAAACAATAAAACACTGAAATAATAAAGCGTAATGGGGACAGACTTGATTTTGTTCTTTTCACTTTTTAGACTTTCGCTCTAACTATATCAAAACTTGTGTTAGAATTTTTCAGATATCTTGTCTTGCAAAATTTCATGTAAGCGTTCTGAGTTCCTTGACCCCGTGCATTTTTATGTTTATATATGTCTGATTACAGTCTTTTAAAATTTAACTTCAGCTTCGAGAAAGTGCGAATACCAGTATCAAAATGTGAAGTCATCAAACTTAAGATAAAATAGTATTTTCAATCATATGATATCCTATTTTGTAATGAATTATAATGTATACATTATGCCGTGTTCATGAATGACCGTATGTATTTTAAGGTGTTTTTCCATGAACTGAAATTATTATAAACATTCTAGTTATCATCTTTTACTTTGTCGATAATAAGGATCAGTTACGTGACGTCCAAGAGATTGAAGGGAGAGAAATCAACAACAAAGGAAAAGAAATGGTTTACACCTTTACACAATTTATCATTATATTTTAATATATGTTAAATTTTCATATATTATCTGTCAAGTTATTTATATCTATACCTATTATTAGTCACATCCGGTGTCTAAGAAATTCCTATCAGATAAAATTTTAATCACTTTATGTCATTTGTATTATTACTGTGTACTACTCACCAATGATTATCCTGTACCCGAGTTAAAACTCCTTAACTGATTAACTGGCTTCATTCTTATTTCATTTATAGATTGTTTCTTTTTCCTTCTTCTTGCTCTTCCTCTTCCTCCATCTTCCTGAACTCTGCAAATTACCTAAAAGATTTTTGTGGCAGGTGAGGAATTTCAATGAATTCTGGTGTCCAAATTGCTCCCAGAAAGTTCTCGATTGCTGGGACATTGACGACATTTTTCTGGTCACTCACAGGATATTTATTTCACAGTCAAATCAATTTGTAGAGAGCACAGGAAAAGTCGACTGTTTTAGGGGAGTTTCAATCTTGACTAGGGCTTTTGGTATCAAATCGAATGACCTTTGTTTCAGAGACTCTATTAGACTCAATCTCTACCAGCAATGGTGTCAGATATCCAGACATTAGGGCCTATTTGATGTCTTCTATTGCAGTCTTTTCTATTTCAATTCCTCCCTTTTATCTTTTACCACATTTTCAGAGACGTGTGTAAAGTTAGGCAAGTTTTTAGACACATTCACTAACTTTGTGGTTTTATCAAAAGTACCTGAAAGATTTTAAACAAAAATCCAATACAATAACATTACCATTTCCTTTAAAAAACTTTTTAAAGAATTTTAAGGTGGGAGTAGAGAGGGGATGGGGCGTTTAACGTTTATGTGTAGTCTTTTATCTCAGCTGATATAATGATGTTAATTTAAATGTATATATCCATTATTCATCATAATCATCAAACTTTTTATCATCAGTATGTACGTATCACCGTCATCATCATATTCATCATTATCATCATAATTATCTCCACCACCACTACCATCTCATTGTCATCGTCATCATTATCATTAACATGGTCCTCACTCGTTCATTTTTTCAAATTCAGCAATACTTATTTAGCTTAACTTCCAAAGTCTGATCCTGTTGCCAGTAATACCTTTGATGTGTAGTTGTTATACCATTATGTTATAGAGCACATTTATAGTCATTGCAATGTAAACACGCTATGTTTTCACACACTATGTTATCGTACACTAACACGGTTGTAGAGAATAATACTGCAATTCACCATATAGTGATTCAGTACAAATATTTGCTGATCAGCGGATAGCGCCTAATGGCTAAAACATACACTCAGAAGACAGGTTCTATATGATGTAAAATGTGACACACAACTTCAAAACGTTATTATGTCATGAGGGGTGGAATTAAAATGCCTAAAATTAATTTTATATACCGTCAACTGGGGTATCAAGAGGAAACTTTGCCTCTGTGAATTTGGAGTATTTCAGCTTTGTTGCAGTTATTGTATCCGTTAAAAAACTTTAATGTTTATCAAAGGAAATTGCTACAGAACTAATCCATCTCTTATTGGTCCAAAATTCAAGAGTCAAAATTTCCCCTTTAGGCAAAGTTACCCCATTTGACGGTAACTGATTGAGGAAAAAAGAAAAGATAACATTTCATTGAATGACAAAGTGAAGTCCCTTGGATCTTCATAAAAGAACAAAATACCAAACACGGAACATTTCGGGTCAAAACCCTTCTTCAGCTAACAACAAAAAAGAATAAAGACATAAATACATCACTAAATTTCAGATAGACGACAGAGATAATTGTATCTAGGTCTTTTCTGTAGAAAGTTCTTGGAAAGTTTACTTACTTTTTTTTTAATATGAAAAACTGCCATGTAGATTAATTTAAAACACTCTCTATCCCACCCCAAACCCCTCCACAAACACCATCCCACCACCCACCCACTGCCCCCCCCCCCCCCCCCACCTCTTTCCCCAGCCATTCTTCCATTCCTCAACATCCCACAAAACCAGTGGCGTATTTGTTTTATATCCTACCTTACATATATTTATTTGCTTTCTAATTTTCCACACCACCCAACGTATTCTGAACACAATTTGATGTGTAGTAACTTAGTGTAGTCTTAGGAACACGTTTTCAAAGTCTTTGAGTGAGACAAATTATATTTTAGGAAACTGCATAGGATCTCATCTTGTCACAAAAGTCAAGCAATGTTAAGCATAGTCAGTGGCAGGATGGGCGAAAGTCATCATGGAGAGCTCTGGTCCCGACGTTTTTTTCCTTTGGTAAGACGCTTAACGCATTACCCCAATCGATTCAGGTGTGAATCAGTACCTGCTTGGCTAAAATATAGCCAGTGACGGATATTGTAATAGTCATAGCACAAGAAGTACGCCTAACAGGAGACTGGTATTGTATGAAATGGAAATATGGTTTTGTCTAATACTAATATGGTCTGCTGGGGGTATAAATGAAATATTGTGAAGAACATCGAGCATGGGAACTTCATGGAAATGCGCTATATCAATGTTCATTTTATTTATGTCATTCTATAAATGATATTTTATCAAAACCCGAATATTCTCATTTCTATCAGTTTGACTAAAGCAGAGTTAGTTTATCATTGACCATAACTTTTTGTGGTTCTGTTTACTTGCTACTACTAGTCCAAAATGTGTACACGGTCCCATAGTTCGCGTCATGGAGATTTTTGTCAGTGATACTGGTGATTTATCATTATCATCGACATCGTTATCGTCATCATCATCATCATCATCATCATTGGCTTCAAGGTTCTCGTCCTCATAAAAAAAAACTTTTAACATTATTATTCATACCATCAATGGCGTGATTATCACTTTTATCATCAATGGCGTGATTATCACTTTTATCATCAATGGCGTGATTATCACTTTTATCATCGCAATTTTCACCCATACAATATCAGTGTAACGTGACATCGTTAAGTATTATCGCCCTCCTGATCAGTATCATTAATTATTATATCATCATCATCATCATCATCATCATCATCATCATCATCATCATCATCATCATCATCATTATCATCGTCTTGACAGCAATAGCACTTGTACAAAATACAATTCCCATGTGTAACTGTTGACTGTGAGTCTAAATGGATGAATGTAATTGATTTATGATGAACAATAAAAGACATTTGGAATGAAATACAAAATCAGAAACTTTCTGTTATTCTTTTACTAAACTGTGCTTTAGACAGACAGCAAGTCAAATCCCTCTATCTTTTTCTTTCTCTTTATCTCTTTCACTTTATTCATATCTCTATTTCTTTCTCTCCGCCTCTCTATTATATCTCATAGAACCTCTTCTCTCTCTCATACCCTTTATCCTTCTCCTAGCTCGGTGGGCTGTAATCAGTCACCCTCTATGCCAATGGGTTGTGTACATCAGTCATCTTCCAGGCCAATGGGTTGTGTACATCAGTCATCCCCCATGCCAATGGGTTGTGTACATCAGTCATCTCCCAGGCCAATGGGTTGTGTATATCAGTCATCTCCCATGCCAATGGGTTGTGTACATCAGTCATCTCCCAGGCCAATGAGTTGTACATCAGTCATCTCCCAGGCCAGTGGTTTGTACATCAGTCATCTCCCAGGCCAATGAGTTGCACATCAGTCATCTCCCAGGCCAATGGGTCTATTATCTCCAAGACACATAGGTAGTAGTCAGTCTACTCCTAGGCTAATGGGTCTAGATCAATGGGTCTGGGTGGGGTTCCTGACCTCCCACAGCGGGCAGGGAGGCCCTAACTGTGTCTTCTATCCCCTTATATCTCTTTTGCAGCAAGCTTTCTGCCTTTGTCTTGGAATGAGATTTCTTGGTTTTGTCCTGGCCCTGGCTGGGAGGGAAACAGTCAAATGTATAGTTATTGTTTTGTGAGATGATATTTTTTCCTTGTAAATCATCTCTCTGTTATGTATTATTGTATTTTTTATTTTGAATGTATAATGTAAGCATTTGAGTGTATTCCTCTTTGTTGTGTCCGGATGAGACTTTTAGGTGATCTCAAACGTAAGTATATTGATGGTATGCTCTTGGATTCTACATCTGATCCCTATTTGTTCTCAGTTCCCCTTTGCCTTACTTTCTATTGGGTGCTTTAATTGTAATTCTATAGCTTTTTAATATCCCATTTTCTTCCTTTTTACTGGCGCTAATATGACCTTAATGTGTTGCGAGCGCCGTTAAGCCCTTAAAACAACAACAACAAAACAAAGATCAATGGGTTGAGTATACACGTCACCTCCCAGGCCAATAGGTTGTACATCAAATACCTCCCAGGCCAATAGGTTGTACATCAGATACCTCCCAGGCCAGTGGTTTGTACATCAAATACCTCCCAGGCCAGCGGGTTGTACATCAAATACCTCCCAGGCCAGTGGGTTGTACATCAAATACCTCGCAGGCCAGTGGGTTGTACATCAAATACCTCCCAGGCCAGTGGGTTGTACATCAAATACCTCCGAGGCCAGTGGGTTGTACATCAAATACCTCCCAGGCCAGTGGGTTGTACATCAAATACCTCGCAGGCCCATGGGTTGTACATCAAATACCTCCCAGGCCAGTGGGTTGTACATCAAATACCTCCCAGGCCAGTGGGTTGTACATCAAATACCTCGCAGGCCAGTGGGTTGTACATCAAATACCTCCGAGGCCAGTGGGTTGTACATCAAATACCTCCCAGGCCAGTGGTTTGTACATCAAATACCTCCCAGGCCAGTGGGTTGTACATCAAATACCTCCCAGGCCAGTGGGTTGTACATCAAATACCTCCCAGGCCAGTGGGTTGTACATCAAATACCTCCCAGGCCAGTGGGTTGTACATCAAATACCTCCCAGGCCAGTGGGTTGTACATCAAATACCTCCCAGGCCCATGGGTTGTACATCAAATACCTCCCAGGCCAGTGGGTTGTACATCAAATACCTCCCAGGCCCATGGGTTGTACATCAAATACCTCCCAGGCCAGTGGGTTGTACATCAAATACCTCCCAGGCCAGTGGATTGTACATCAAATACCTCCCAGGCCAGTGGGTTGTACATCAAATACCTCCCAGGCCCATGGGTTGTACATCAAATACCTCCCAGGCCCATGGGTTGTACATCAAATACCTCCCAGGCCAGTGGGTTGTACATCAAATACCTCGCAGGCCCATGGGTTTTACACCAGTCATCTCATAGAAAGGTGGGTACTATATTAAACGTGCACGCTTAGGCCGCGGTATCCAAATACCAGGTTGACCAATTTTAACCTATAATATAGATGTATTTATAATCATCGCACCAATTGAAGAGAGAGAGAGAGAGAGAGAGAGAGAGAGAGAGAGAGAGAGAGAGAGAGAGTGAACCCCCCCCCCCTTGATATTTCAACCAAAAAATTCCATTACATATTATGTAACGCAGTTATTTTCTCATCTCGTTTGCTCAGAGATGTAACCAGATCGACCCAATTGGTCGCGTGTTTCCATTGTTTTGTAACGTAAAGTCCTTAATCTGAAATAAGATCATTTGTTTTTGCCTGGTCCCCCATCCCCAGAATATTTATGTGGGAGAAAGGTAGTGAGATAATTAGCTATCACTTTACTGACAGAAGATTTTGTTTTTTAAATCTTGTCTTGTGACTCATTTACAAATATTTATTACGTATACTTTTAAAGTGTAGTTATACTTATGTACAATTCATTGGCCAAGGACGTGATTGATGTACAACCCATTGGCTTAGGAGATGATTGATGTACAACCCATTGGCTTAGGAGATGATTGATGTACAACCCATTGGCTTAGGAGATGATTGATGTACAACCCATTGGCCTGGGAGATTACTGGATTAAACGCACTTGGTAACCATTTGATCAACTCTCTCCTTAATTTAAATAAGATGCTATTAATCTGAAACCAGACCATCAATTTCACAGTCTTCCGGAAGAGTAGTTTTACACTTCCAATGAGATTGGAACCAGTTTTTGACCTCATTCATTTGCTCCCCATATTATAGAAGAAAAAAAATTCATAAAGACTATATTAATAAACCAACTTTGCATAATTTTATCTTTATAATATATTGTAGAAAACACAACTAGTCAATTAGTGACTGTTGACAACTTTGATAAAGCAATGGTTAGTGTTATGGATAAGCACGCACCTCTCACGACAAGATCTGTGAACATCAGAAAATAATCACCATGGTACAATTTGGAGGTAAAACGTATAAAGAAAGAGAAAAGAAAAGCGCAGAAGAAATGGAAAAAATCTGGCCTGACAATTGATAAGGAAACTTACATATCATTCAAACATAGACTCAAAGAGGTGACAATTAAGGCAAAGCGTATCTACTATCTTGATAAAGTTGATAACATAAAAAGTCCGAAGGAGTTTTATAAAATCTCAAATAAGCTTCTAGGCAAAGAGATCAAAACAAGCCTGCCACACCACACTGACGACAAGCAACTCGCGGACTGCTTTGTAGAGTATTTCGTGAATAAAATAACAACGATGCGGAGTGAACTTGACACAGACGAAACAGAAGCAGAATATACCTCTTTTTATGGTGAACCCTTAACATCTTTCAAAGAATTTTCAATAAATGACACAAAGAAAACGATTCTCTCTAGTCCAATCAAATCATGTAGGCTCGACCCTTTACCAAAATCCCTTTTGAAGGAGTGTATTGATGAACTTGCACCTTACATCACTGAATTGATTAATCAATCATTAAGGGTGGGAGTTGTTCCAGAAAGCTTCAAGAAAGCATTGGTGAAGCCATTGTTGAAGAAAGCGGACATGACAGTGATAATTTTAAAAACTTTAGGCCTGTATCAAATCTACCATTCATTTCCAAAATTCTAGAAAAGATTGTACTAAAACAACTTTCTTGTCACGTGAAACACAATGACCTCGATGAGTGCTTTCAATCGCCTATCGGCAAAATCATAGCACAGAAACAGCATTGATGAGAATCACAAATGACTTGCTGCAAATTATTGATCAAGGAAAAACCACCTTCCTTAGTCTTCTCGATCTTTCGGCGGCCTTTGACACCATCGACCATGCAATACTACTTCGAAGGCTACAAGTTACTTTCGGCATATCAGGCACTGCTCTAAACTGGTTTGCATCATATCTTACTCAAAGAACTCAATCAGTTTTAATTTGGGAATTAACTTCGTCAGAGCGTGACCTTCATTTTGGTGTACCTCAAGGATCCGTTTTAGGTCCAGTCCTTTTTGTACTTTACACTTCCCCTGTTGTGAGAATCTTAGCTTACCATATGTACGCCGACGATACCCAGATATATAGCATGTGTTTGCAATCCGATATAGTTTCAAAGATAACTGTTTACGAACAATGCATCAACCATGTGATGAGATGGATGTCTGCAAATAGATTAAAATTAAATGGCGACAAGACTGAAGACTTATTCATTGCTTGTTCCAATAATAAGACAGATCCATTTACACTGGCACTGACAATCAACGATAATGACAAAATACAACTCACAACATCAGCAAAAAATCTCGGCATCACCTTAGAGAGTGATCTGTCTATGAACAAACATATTAACAATGTGAGAACAAGTGC
>NC_088373.1:25404158-25406462 GCF_034508935.2 Berghia stephanieae | reverse complement strand
GTTGCAAATCATCATCTCCCAGGCCAATGGTTCTATTATCTCAAGACACATAGGTAGTAGTCAGTCTACTCCTAGGCTAATGGGTCTAGATCAATGGGTCTGGGGGGGTTCCTGACCTCCCACAGCGGGCCCAACTGTGTCTTCTATCCCCTTATATCTCTTTTGCAACAACTTTCTGCCTTTGTCTTGGAATGAGATTTTTGGTTTTGTCCTGATCCTGGCTGGGAGGAAAACAGTCAAATTATTGTTATTGTTTTGTGAGATGATATTGTTTCCTTGTAATCATCTCTTGTTATGTATTATTTGTTTGTTATTTTGAATGTATAATGTAAGCATTTGAGTGTATTCCTCTTTGTTGTGTCGGATGAGACTTTTAGGTGATCTCAAACTATTAATATTGATGGTATTGCCCTTGGATTCTACATTGATCCCTATTTGTTCCCAGTTCCCCTTTGCCTTACTTTCTATTGGATGCTTTAATTGTAATTCTATAGCTTTTTTATATCCCATTTTCTTCCTTTTTACTGGCGCTAATATGACCGTAAGTGTTTCCGAGCGCTGTTAAGCCCTTTAAAACAACAACAACAAAAACCAAAGATCAATGGGTTGAGTAGACACGTCACCTCCCAGGCAGTGGGTTGTACATCAAATACTCCCAGGCCAATGGGTTTGTACATCAGTACCTCCCAGGCCAGTGGTTTGTACATCAATACCTCCCAGGCCAGCGGGTTGTACATCAAATACTCCCAGGCCAGTGGGTTGTACATCAAATACCTCGCAGGCCAGTGGGTTGTACTAAAATACCTCCCAGGCCAGTGGGTTGTACATCAAATACCCCCGAGGCCAGTGGGTTGTACATCAAATACCTCCCAGGCCAGTGGGTTGTACATCAAATACCCGCAGGCCATGGGTTGTACATCAAATACCTCCCAGGCCAGTGGGTTGTACATCAAATACCTCCCAGGCCTGGGTTGTACATCAAATACCTCGCAGGCCAGTGGGTTGTACATCAAATACCTCCGAGGCCAGTGGGTTGTACATCAAATACCTCCCAGGCCAGTGGTTTGTACATCAAATACCTCCCAGCCAGGGGTTGTACATCAAATACCTCCAGGCCAGTGGGTTGTACATCAAATACCTCCCAGGCCAGTGGGTTGTACATCAAATACCTCCCAGGCCAGTGGGTTGTACATCAAATACCTCCCAGGGCCAGGGGGTTGTACATCAAATACCCCAGGCCCATGGGTTGTACATCAAATACCTCCCAGGCCAGTGGGTTGTACATCAAATACCTCCCAGGCCCATGGGTTGTACATCAAATACCCCCCAGGCCGTGGGTTGTTACATCAAATACCTCCCAGGCCAGTGGATTGTACATCAAATCCCTCCCAGGCCAGTGGGTTGTACATCAAATACCTCCCAGGCCCATGGGTTGTACATCAAATACCTCCCAGGCCCATGGGTTTACATCAAATACCCCCAGGCCCATGGGTTGTACATCAAATACCTCCCAGGCCCATGGGTTGTACACCAGTCATCCCCTAGAAAGTTGGTACTGTATTAAACGTGCACGTTAGGCCGCGGTTCCAAATACCAGGTTGACCAATTTTAACCTATAATATAGATGTATTTATAATCATCGCACCAATTGAAGAGAGAGAGAGAGAGAGAGAGGAGAGAGAGGAGAGAGAGAGAGAGAGAGAGTGAACCCCCCCCCCTTGATATTTCAACCAAAAATTTCATTACATATAATGTAACGCAGTTATTTTCTCATCTCGTTTGCTCCGAGATGTCACCAGATCGACCCAAGTGGTCGCGTGTTTTCCATTGTTTTGTAACGTAAAGTCCTTAATCTGAAATTAAGATCATTTGTTTTTGCCTGGTCCCCCATTCCCAGAATATTTATGTGGGAGAAAGGCAGGTGAGATAATTAGCTATTCACTTTACTGACAGAAGATTTTGTTTTTTAAATTTGTCTTGGGGACTCATTTACAAATACGTATTACGTATACTTTTAAGTGTAGTTTTACTTATGTACAATTCATTGGCAAGGACGTGATTGATGTTACAACCCATTGGATTAGGAGATGATTGATGTACAACCAATTGGATTAGGAGATGATTGATGTACAACCCATTGGATTAGGAGATGATTGATGAAACAACCCATTGGCCGGGGAAAGATCACGGGGATTAAACGCACTTGGTAACCATTTGATTAACTCTCTCCTTAACTTAACTAAGATGCTATTAATCATGAAACCAGACCATCAATTTCACAGTCTTCCGGAAGAATTAGTTTTA